>NC_045170.1:20538533-20631033 GCF_900700415.2 Clupea harengus | reverse complement strand
CCGACCCATTTCCTAGTTCTGTTTGTGCAGTCCTTACTGCTGGCTCCAGTCTGCTCCTATCCTGTTTTGTGGCTGCTCCAAACCAGAGGTGTAGCACTGGCTGAACCAGACCACACTTCCTCAGTTACGGCAGAAACTACATCTACCACTACTGGGCCTTGTGGGGGATGGAGTTGATGTTGGTCTTCCACTTCAGGTCTTGGGAAAGGGTAGTTCCCAGAAAGTTGAAGGTCTCCACAGTTGACAAAGGGCTGTTGGATATTGTAAGGGGCTGAGGGGTGTTCCCACACTTCAGTCTCGAGTGCGTTAAGCTCCAAGTTGTTTCGACTGCACCGGCGCACCAGCCGTTAAACCTCCGCTGATATATATATATGCAGACTCGTCACCATCTTGGATCGAGTACGACGACCGTAGTGTCGTCTGCAAACTTCAGGAGCTTAACAGCTTGGTCCTCGGGTGTAGTAGGGGGGTGCATCACTAACTCTCCTCCACCCTAATTTCATTTCACACCCTCTTTCCCTAATGCCGCGTTGCCTTAAATTCTGGCTTCCCGGCCGACGTGTTAGAGTGTCTCCCGGCCCTCGTGATTAGATTAGAGTAAAAGCGTCTCTCTGCGCGCCGACAGGGCCAGGTGGCTGGGGAGATTGCTGCATCTATTATATCTGTTAGTCCCTGTTACTTTATACTGTGGGTTCTCCAGTCACATTTGTCTGGCCAGTGTGTCTGTGAGTCAATCTGAGGGAATGCTTTGGCCTTAGAGTGCACTTAAATGTGAATTGGTGCTGTGTGTGTGTGTGTGTGTGTGTGTGTTTGTGTGTGTGTGTGTGTGTGTGTGTGTCTGCACTCAATATGCGTGTGAGTGCTGGTGTTCATTTGTGTGGGTTTTGTTGATGGATTTCACCATGGGAATATCAAGAGAGAGTTCCATCTGTTTGAAATGTTTCTGTTTGTTTTTATTGAACTCTGAGCTGACATTTATTTCTTTGTTTGTGTATCTGTGTGTGTGTGTGTATCTGTGTGTGTGTGTGTGTGTGTGTGTGTTTGTGTGTGTGTGTGTGTGTGTTCCTGTGTGTGTGCACTCCCCTACAGAAAGGCGGTGGGTACCACCTGGACCTGCTGATCGTAGCGGTGATGCTGGCCGTGTGCTCGATAATGGGGTTGCCGTGGTTTGTGGCGGCGACGGTGCTCTCCATCTCGCACGTGAACAGCCTGAAGGTGGAGTCCGGCTGCTCGGCCCCCGGGGAGCAGCCCAAGTTCCTGGGCATCCGCGAGCAGAGGGTCACCGGCTTCCTGATCTTCACCCTCATGGGCTGCTCTGTCTTCATGACCTCGGCACTCAAGGTCTCTCTCTCACACACACACACGCACACACACAAAAACACAGCAGTATACTTACAACATTTCTTTCTCAAAATATCCTAAACTCCACTAACATCTATTATGTCTTGTTCCATCTTCTGTCCGCCTTAGACAAGTAGACTTATAAAGCACATGACGTTTATTTCAAGTTCAGATATTAAAGTAACACTATGGAGTTTCTGGAACCGCCAGGTAGGGGGCTACTTTCTGCTGGACTATTCAGTAACTTATTTTCTGTCTTGTTTTGTCTTGTGTTGCACTTGCTTGATGTTTGACTGTGTTAGGAAAGATGTTGACTCGCTAGTTTGTCATAAACAAAGTAAGCGAATTTCAACCAGTTTCGCTAAGTTTAGCCGCTAGCAAGACATCTCGTTAGTGATGTTAGCAAGCTTGTTATAATACGCTTGGACATTGATTCTAGTAATAAGTGCTCTGGCGTCGGCTTCTTTGTTATGTTATTGTGATAGCTATGTTGGCTAGCTTGCCAACAACTTTCCTAACACAGTCAAGCAAGTGCAACACAAGACAAAGCAAGACAGCAAATAAGTTACTGAATAGTCCAGCAGAAAGTAGCCCCCTACCTGGCGGCTCCAGAAACTCCGTAGTGTTACTTTAAATAAGTTAGGGTGACCATATTTGAGTTTGTGAAAAAGAGGACACTTCGTCGCGGGGGAGGGGGCATGGTAGTGAATAGCATACAGATGACCCCACCCCCTCCCCCTGCGACGAAATTTTGACATCTTGTCCACATGCAGATGTCATGTGCTGTTGTAAACAATGCAACTAGTGGAAGCGGCAAGGTGCTCAGTGTTGCCAGATTGGAAATGGCGAAGTATCGTACCAAATGCTCAAAATGATCGTCTCTGGAGGATAATTATCATGCATCTGGCAACACAGAGAGGGCGGTCGACCAATGACAGTTCTCTCTACAGTCAGAGCTCGGGCAAGAAGGTGGAACGTAAGGGAGATACCCTTTCCAAAACTTGTAAGGGCGTAAAAACTAGTTTGTGAAAGACCCAGAAAACACAAAAATCCGATTTTACAATCCCTGCCGGACGCATTTTTTAGGTCTCAAAAAGAGGACATGTCCGGGTAAAAGAGGACGTCTGTTCACCCTAAAATAAGTACAATCAAAGTTAGCTCAAATAAAGGCTTCCATAGGGTTGTCTATAGTTTATGGTAGAGTGTGTGTTCCATGTTGTTATGCAGTATCGTGCTGTTGTTATATTTATGGCATTCATGGTGCTCTGTTTTGTGTGTAGTTCATCCCGATGCCAGTCCTGTATGGAGTCTTTCTGTACATGGGAGCCTCCTCTTTGAAAGGTATTCAGGTGAGTCATCGCCCACCACATTCAGTCCTTAGAGGCCCAAATCAACTCAACAGCTTTTACTCCACATTCACCATGTACACCTGTAAAAGGTTGTGTATTTACAAGCATGTGTGTGAGTACATTTATGCATTGTGTGTGCATGTGTGTGTGTGTGTGTGTGTGTGTTTGTGTGTGTGTGTTCTTCAGTTCTTCGACCGGATCTTGCTGTTTGGGATGCCATCGAAGCACCAGCCGGACCTGATTTACCTACGCTACGTCCCGCTGTGGAAGGTGCACATGTTCACTTTAGTGCAGCTCACCTGCCTGGGGCTGCTCTGGGTCATCAAGACCTCCACCGCCGCCGTCGTCTTCCCCATGATGGTGAGTCGACCAGTCAGTCAGTCAGTCAGTCAGGACACCACTGTCTTCCACTGCGGCTTCTCTCTCCAATTCTTCGTCACAAACTTCGACTTTAATTGCAATCTTTATTAACCTAATTCATATTTGAACTATTTCAACTGCTTGCTGGACATTAAGTAGTTTGTCAGGTTTATAAATGTACATTTTGGTGTTACTTGTGTGTAGAAAGTTGACTGTGTGTGCATCCCCCGAGATGTGATTGATTGATTAGCCTATTCGACACATACTGGGGGGCTATATTATCATCTCCGATTGTTCCGTTATTATACATATTTTTGTTATATTAAGAAGGGAAGATTATGATTTTCAGTTTGTGGCTTTAATAAGTTGCCAAACAGAAGGCCCAGGCTTCATTACCATCCATCTCCATTACAACATAAGCAACGGATAGTACACAATCGTATGACGAAATTCAAAAGTAGGCTAATGTAAATAAAATAACAATATAATAAAAGAAGATTATTACATTATAGCCTACAGCAATTGCCTCAGTGTTCCAGGCAAACCAGATCGCCCCCAAGATGTTTGATGTTTGCCTACATACTTCCGCTTATGAAGAGGACATCAGTTGAGTTGAGTGTGTTCACACCTGTAGTTACAGCTGTCCACTTATGGTCGGATCACCAAAGACGCATTTCACTACCAGGTGTGAACGGGGTCTCTCTCTCTCTTGCCTGTAAAGCACTGAGTGCAGTGATGCTGTGGTACTCAGTGGTGCTGAGATGAGGCTCTCTTCTCTGGTGTTGATGATAAATCCAGCTGATTCCTGCTGATCATTTGTGCATTTAATTGGATACTTGTTTTTTGTGTGCGTGTACAAATATCCATTTGCATTTACTTGTATGTACTATGTACTACGTATGTAATGGTAGGTGAGAACTGAAGATTTAACGTCCATTGTAATATATTAATTGGTAAAATCCAATCCACTCACTCACACACACACACACACACACACACACACACACACACACACACACACACACACACACACACACACACACACACACACACACATCTCACTACTCATCACAATAATCCCATCCCTTCTCGATTTGCCTCTCCTCCTCTGCAGGTGCTGGCGTTGGTCTTCATCCGGAAGCTTCTAGACTTCTTCTTCACCAATCGGGAGCTGAGCTGGTTGGATGACCTAATCCCCGAGAGCAAGAAGAAGAAGGAGGACGACAAGAAGAAGCAGGAACTGGTGAGGAGCCACTTCAGAATGATTTCACTGGAATGTCTAGACAGCATACAGACATGCAGTGTTTAGCCATATTAAAGGTCCCCACTCCCCCAAAAGTGAATTCAAGATGGAGTATGGCAAGCTACAAAGCGAAAATGCTTACTGTGCTTGGTCTGTTTTGGTCACATGACTTCCCCTTCCTGTGCCCCACCCCACAGGAGGCCCAGAGGAGGCTGGCGGAGGAGGCCGGGAGCTCGGCGTACGGCGGGGGCAACCTGCTGAAGATCCCGGTCCACACACACACCGGCAGGTTAGCAGAGCCAAGCAGAGCGCAGTAGTGTGGCACAATAGCTCTCTGGATATGTTTAGCCTTCTCTTTATGTATAGCTTTCTACTGGGAACAGAAGTATAGGTATTTATGCTTCTATACTTATGCTAATTTTGCTCATAGATCATGTAAGCACATGAGCATAGTAAGCATAGAATGCTTGGCCACCTGTAGTAAACAAATTACAGGTCTTAATATTTCATAAGTCCGATGTAGAAATATATGTATTAATATTAATGTCACTTTGGAGTCATGAAAGCTCTTACAGCTGAAGGACTGGTGTCCCCACCGTGTGTCCACTAAGCCCAAACTTGTCTGTCCTGGACAGAGCCTACCGAATAGTGGCATGTCCCTCCCTCGAGGACCAAGAGGACAAAGGGGTTGGTTCTCCAGAGTGTCTGGATGACTTGTGGTTAAGCTTCTGTAGCGCAGCTTAATCCTGCATGGCCGCATGGCCACATGCCCCACAGTCACCTAACTGACCTAACAACATGGCGCTTTTGTTTCGCACCAGAGAACGACAAAAGGCAAAAGGGCTGTTGGCTTTCTACAGAGACAAGCTAATTAGCGCATAGCAGCAGCATAACGAGTGTGTGTGTGTGTGTGTCTCTGTGTGATAATGTTTCCCCGTGCCATAAACAGAATTGACAGGGACGGTTGAAATTATATTAGTTGACACAAATGATGTTATTTTAAGTGAGTTACTTTACACTAAGTTCTGAACAGTATGGGTTCTGTGTGTGAGGCTTAAGGTAATATGTGTGGATACATCATTTGTTCTGCTGGTGTGTTTTACCGGTGTGTTCTGATCTACTCTCTGAGATCACTGGAATGTCTAACTGTGGTGTTGTGGCACTATAGTACAGTATGTCCATTCATCTGTATTTATGACGCAGCCAATTTGTGCTTATCTGATTTGGTGTGTGTCTGTGTCATGTGTGTCTGTGTCATGTTTTTGTCTGTATTGTGTGTGTGTGTGTGTGTGTGTCATAATTGCGTCTGTGTCATGTGTGTGTCTGTGTTGTGTGTGTGTGTCTGTGTGTGTCTGTGTGTCATAATTGTGTCTGTGTCATGTGTCTCTGTCATGTGTGTCTGTGTCATGTGTGTGCGTCTGTGTTGTGTGTGTCTGTGTGTCTCTGTTTCATGTGTGTGTTTCTGTGTCATGTGTGTGTCTCACCTCTGCTTCTGCTCCTGTTGTGGTACGCTTTTGTGTGTGTGTTTTGTTTGTTTGATTCTGTGTGTGTGTGTGTGTGTCCTGCATGCAGCACTGATCTGTCGGCTGTTAATATCACTGATGAAATGAACAAAAGCGCGGCGTGGAAAGCAGTCGATCACACAAACACCATGAGGAAGAGTGAAAGGTAGCTTCTCCCTGATCAGGAATCACACGCCCACTCACACAAACTCACACACACACACACACACACACACACACACACACACACACACACACACACACAAGCATACAAACAAGCACACAAGCACACACACTGTACATGTTCATGCATTTTTCACATATACCCTGCCCCTTTCACACACACACACACACACACACACACACACACACACACGCACACACACAGACACAGACACAGACACACACACACACACACACACACACACACACACACACACACACACACACACACAATCACAATGTCATACTCACACATTTAAGTGTGAGTTAAGGATAGACTCTCTTATTTACACACACATACACGCACACATACATGCAACCACACACACACACACACACACACACACACACACACACACACACACAAGCATACAAACAAGCACACAAACACACACACTGTACATGTTCATGCATTTTTCACATACACCCTGCCCCTTTCACACACACACACACACACACCCACACACACACACTTAACTCCATCTCTTTAAACCCTGTGGACGTGTCATGAACACTGAGGGTGGAGTGTGAGCCACCGGCTGAGATCAGAGTTGCCAGGTGTGATGTGTGTGATGTCTCTATCAGCCCCACACAGAGAAGAGAGGACATACAGGGGGTTACTGCATAACTCAATCTCACTCTGGAAATAGCTGTGAATAGTCAATCTACTGGCGATTATTGTGCCTAAATACTCAGGATAAGTACTCATAAGTTCAACAGTTGAGGACATGATCAGTATGTAGAAGCATCGCACTGTTGGAGAGATCAGAAAGGGTTCGTTTGCTGCTACTAATGGGCAGTTTCACAAATTTGCCGCAACCTTGTCTGTTACATCACAGCATCTGATTCCAACTGACCCTAACAGCTCACAGCTCTTGCACACGTTAATCACCATGCTTCTGTCTCTCTCACACACACACACACACACCTGCTCAGCCAGTGTTGTAACACCCCCTCCCCTCTCTTTGTCTCTCTCTGCCTCCCCCAGCCAAGAGAAGGTGGCTTGTGTTAGGATGAACGTGGAGCCTGAGCAGGGGGGTCAACAGGTCAATACGGAGACCATTCTGTGAGGGGAACAAGACCACCCCCGCCCCCTGTACCCCCCACCTGTTCCTCTTCCCATGAAGCCTGAGCCTCCAACCTATACCCCCCCCCACCCACCCACTCACCCTCCCTCGTATCATGGGCCACTGCTGCAGAGCCACACTGGGCAGAGGTAGTGCCCTCTCGCTGCCCAACTACAGCAAAGACTGGGCGCCATGGAGCATCCGACAAGGACACAGGCACCAAGTTAGCACCACACACAAACACACACACACACACACACACACACACACACACACACACACACCCCCCATGATGCCAAAACCACAGGAGCCATGGCAGTTGGCTTCCACAGATGCTTGAGTTTACCTTTGGGAAAATAAACATCTAATTATATATTTTATAATAACATTATTAGCAGGAGTAACAATTCTGCGTCAAAGAACAAAATTGGTCACATTATCATTCAATACACGGGAAGGTATAAGAGAAAGTGTTTTTTTCTCTCTCTCCAGTCTCTGGTTTGTAAAAGATTGGTGCAATTGCAGTTGGTAAAAAATATGCTAGACAACTTTTCACGTTTAAAAAAAATGAAACAGTCTCTCATAAGTGGACAAGACCAGAGCTTTCCCCTGTAGTATTTTCTTTCACTAAACTACTGAAAGATGAATTGGTGACCAGTTCTGTGTGCTGCTATTGACCTTTCGTGGTGTGTGTGATCCCTACCCGTAAACCCATTATAGTCAATGTCTGTAAGAGGGGGAAAACGTGGCATCTTTATAAAGTGAATGTCATTCATATTTATATATTTAAAGAGAAATAATGTCATTGAATGTTTACAGAAGTTTGTCACGTAAAGCAATAGAATTGTTCTGAATGGATTTGATTTAAATGTTTTCTTTTTTCCCGAGCAAACGCTCTGCCAGTGCTCGCTGTGAAAACACGAGCGCAGAGCTTCGCACCTCTCCTCCTTCTCTCCAGTAGTCTTGTGCGTGCTTGTCGGTCGTAACATCAAATGTAACATGTAATCTTAACGTGAGTCCTACACTTAGAAAACCCAAAGTTCTTCGGTGGATTACCCTGTAAACCAAACCCGTTGTGATCCCATCACCATCTCAGCGTACGCTGTGTACATTTAAACATGATTGTATGTGTGTCAGTGTTATTCCACGCACTGTTGCTGTTTGTCCCTGTGGCTACATCAGTCGCCCCAAGTCCACATCCTGTTTCACTGTGTCTATCTTACTAGTCTGCTAGATCTACTAGAGTGGACTAGTGGACGATGAGAAGGCTAATATATCTGTCGGTTGCTGTGCCTTGTGGAAGCGGGCCTGTTGGTACTGGTTGGTATATATACATATTTGTGAAATGAATGAAGCTGTGTGCTGAAATGAAAGAGGAAGTAACTATAGAATTTAAAGAGAGCGAGAGAGAGAGCATGCTTGAGGAAGATATTTCACATTGCATCGGTCAACCAGTCCACAGAGTAACGTCTTTATAAAGACATGCACTCAATTTATGACATTTCTGGTCAAGATAAACTATAATAAAATGGGCATATGTATAATATATGCTGTACTTTTTCTACTGTGTTTTACAGTATAAACATATTCGTGTGCGAGACACAACTAAGAGGTTACGGTCACTCCAAACGAGCATTAGTGAATGTGCATCACATGAACACGAAATTCAATACCACTCATCAAACATGGCATCTGTTTTCAAATATTTTGCTAAGTCATGTTCCTCTTTTCATGTTCTTCAGTTTCTCGCAAACATGGGGTTATTTTATAATTATATTTGGTGTCCCAAGACTTGATGGTCACACTGGTCATTTTGAAGAATGTGTTTTTTGAAATCTTTCTGCTGTTCGACGTGTAATTTTTGAGATGGTGTTCCTCTATGTATCACAGTCACTATACTGAGTGTGGAAGTATATCCTGTTGTGTAATCTGTATCATCTAAGTATCTGTTTCTTATTGCAGTGGACTTCAAGTGTCATAATAGGTCTCCATGGAAATGCTAGGGTGTTTCTGAAGACCACGTATGACAACCTCACGACTGCAGTCAGTCAAGCACACAGCCAGGCGGGAGTGAAAGTCTCCCACCAGTATATTTGTTCGAAATATATAGTAAAAATATTTTTTTTGTAAAACTGTTTATGAAAAGCAATAAAATAACTATATGTGTAATGTTACTTTATTACTGAGGGGGAAAAAAAAAAGATTTAAAATCGTTTAAACCAAAACTGTGTGTTGGTGAAATAGTACAGGAGTCAGAGTCACAGAGAGAGATTCAATTTGTTTATGTGAGTTCAAGAGAGAAGGTTATTTTCCTTATGTAAGTTGACATTGCATTAGTACACATTAGAGTCTAAGGGCTCCTACATTAGACTCTAATTAATGACTGTAATTATCTGGTTGGTTTGGGGACTTGGAGCACTTTGTAGGCTTTGTTTTCAAACGCGGTTTTGAAGTGAGGATGGGAGTTGGCAGACAGCAGCAAGACGCAGAGTGGAATCTTGCCCCTGTTCTCTTTGTCCTCAGCGTCCCAGATCTCTGGCAAACTGCAGCCCACCCTGTGTTCCGCACACACACACACACACACACACACACACACACACAGAGATATCCGCACACAAGGTAGCAGTATTAAAATAAATGAAATGGTCAGGAGGCAGATAAAAAGATGAGACTCTTTTTCATGTATCTCTCATTTTTCTCATCTCCCAATGTCTCATTACAACACATTTGTAGTGTGTGTGACAGAGAGAGAGAGAGAGAGAGAGAAACATGGCATGAACCAGACAGTGGCAGTCATCTGATGTTACCTGGCTCGCGGGTAGCACCAGGTGTTCTCCAGGATGAAGTAGTCGACCCTCAGATCCTGCAGCCTCTTCACGGCCTCCATGACCGGTTTACGGCTGTACATGCTGTACACCATCTTGGTCCGCTCCCTGCAGGATTATCAATGTGGATAAGCCACTGAAATTCACTAGTACACACACAAAGGCTGTAATTGTTGCATTTACCTCGTCGCACACACACACACACACACTGTGTGTAGTATCTGGGGACCCTAATCACCCTAATCATGTATCGCATACACAACAAAAGTAGCATTTCAGAACTACCTAGCAAGCCCAGTGCTACCCTTCATTTTGATCTGGGCTACATTTAGGTCTGCAATCTGCAGTTTCTGTGAAACATCCCACAACAAGGTAAAGAGACACATGTCGGACACTGCTGTCCTCTAGGGGAGGGGATAGCTACTGTATACGGCACCTCTGGCCTGGGTCCTCATCGTGGGGGTGGTTAACGATTGGCCTCCTGGTGGACAGCAACACACTCGCCATGGTTGGGGCAGTGCCGCCAAACACCGCATCTGAGGATACAGAGAGGACATGACGAGCTTCAACCTCAACAATGCTCACCTTGTTTTAGCAGACTGGTTCCCCAGCACCCCAAACACATCAAGTGATATTCTGTTGTTGTATTCAGTTATACTATCACCACACCCTCTGAAGTACATGGATGAAAAGATGCAGTTACAGAAAGTGTTTTTTTTTTAGGTAGATTTTCCAACACCTATTCATTTTCAACATTTCACCTCAAGTAGGGGTTTTCAATCCTGTTTCTGGAAACCAGCCCAACCTATACATGTTCTGAGCACACCTGATTGAAATCAGATCCATTCAAATGTTCTTGATCAGCATAACCTGGTTTGCTCAGCCAGCAGAGGACCAGTACCACTGATGGGTCAGCAAGACGAACATCGAGGGGCAGGAGCAGGATTGAGAACAACTGACCTATGGTGATGATGACCATACTTCTGCTCTGTCATGACTTTGATCTGAGCTGCTATGGAGTCACACACACGCACCTGTTGGGGTATTGGTGTTGATCCACTGCAGCATCTCCTCCTGCGCCAGACTCCTGAAGTCCCCCCCCATCTCCCTCTGCTTCTGGATGTTGGCCATGCCCTGCATGGCCATGAGGGACATCACCCCGAAGGTGACCATGTTGTGCTTGTTGCAGTCTCCCAGCCAGCTGAAGAGCTGAGGGGAGCAGAGAGAGAAGCATGGAACGCTGAAAACACTGGGTGTTTATGTCATGTACAGCAGTATGGGTCCTGAGAGAATAAGAGTGTGTGTGTGTGTGTGTGTGTGTCTGCACGCCTACCTGCCCTTACTGGTCATGAGCAGAGGAGTGAGGTCGTGAGTGTGAGTGTGTCTCTCACCAATCATGAGCAGAGGAGTGAGGTCATGATGCACCTGTGAGTGTGTGTGTGTGTGTGTCTCTCACCGGACGTGAGCTGAGGAGTGACGCCATGATGCACATCTGTGGGGCCAGGAACAGTTTGAGCTTCATCACCATGAAAGCCAGCACAGCTAACGCCAGGAGCTGCAGACCATTAAACATCACCTGCACGCCACACAGTAACACAGCACAATATTACTTCACCTGCATGACACAAACCAAACTCACACGGCACAATATTATTTCAATGTGGCTTCATGAAAGCAGTGGTAAAGGCCGGCATTATTATTTAAAAGAGGTAACAAAGGTCACTCAGGAGAGCTCTCACCTCCCCATTACTCAAATCCGGAACCCTACAGGTAGAAGAGCAGGAACAACAAAGTAAATAAGCAAGATGCGGGTAAAGACATCTCACCTGTAAACATCAGCCCCAGAACTGGCCAGTTAACCTCAACAGCACTGCTGATGCCGATATGTTCCAGTGAACATCTACTAAACTTTGAAAGCATTTCATTGTTCTATACTTGTACAAAACTGTTGCACATCTTCATCTGTTTGAAGATTGTGTGTGACACAACCTTGCTACTACTGTTAGTAAGACAACTTCCAAGACATATTTCATGAGCGAACAAATAGAAACACACTACAGAACATCCTAGTGAAACTCTTACTTACTGTTCAGCGTCACCACCTGCCTTCTCTCCCTCGACTTGAGGCTGCTGCAGATAGTTCATCACCTTATGAGAAGCCTGTGGGAGAGCAGTCAGTCACAAACCAGTTCCACACATACAGGTGCAATATGGGTGGAGTGGGTCACTGTCTCTCACCTTAATCCCAATCATGCTCACGATGATCAGGTTCAGAGGAAGGAGAAGTGTCTTGATGTACCCCACGACGGCCTGAATGTTCAAAGTGGGAGAATATATGAGGCGGGGAAGTAGACAACTTTGAACACAGCTGCCGTCTCATAACACGGTGGCAAATGTTTGACATGTAATCGAAAGGATGCTTTCAAGGCAAGACTAGACAAGTGTATGAAGTGGATTTCAGTAAGTTTGTTTATAAAGCACATTTTATCCTACAAGGCCATGTACAGTGCCACACAAAACTATTTTGAAGAATGTCATACAGACATTAGAAAAAAAGACATCCTTAGATAATCCTTAGGTAACATCCTTATGTACAGTCATAGCAAACTAGACTCACCTGCCTTGGTATTATGTAATCACAAATCATGCCCACTTCAGCACAACAAAACCTTGGTAAATCATGTTGACTCATGGAATCTAACCTCTATCTCCATGTAGTCATATTCCTCCACGCAAGAGTACATCATTGAGAGAAAGTCCTTACTGGAGCTGAACTTGGACCTGATCACATCGCTAATATGAACCTTGGGGGAGAGGATTGAAACACAGTGCATTGCCTATACACTACTGTTGCAATGAGCCACACTCTCAAGTTTCACCTTGCTGGTTTAGAGAGCTAGCGGACAAAAAAAACTAAACAAAACCGTTGTTTCATTATTTTTAAAACTCACTAGGTACAGTTACACAACTTTTCATAAGTTGTGTAATTCACTCCCCTATTAGAAACACTTCACCTAAATAAGTCCATTTACACAGATATCACAACCTTCTTTTGAATGACATAAATTTGAAAATTTTCATTCATGGGGCTACTTGTAAATATTACTCAGGGGTCATGAAATAAAGCACTTACCTCACTGGTACCAAGGATGGCAGACAAAGTCCACTTGAGAAGGACAGTCAGGACAATACAGAGAAATATCTGCAGCAACTTCAGGGCCCAAGAGCGAGAGACAGTGGTTAATAGCTACTGCTCCAGTTCAAGTTAAACAAAAGAGATGGTTTATTCATTTATAAGTGTCCCTTATAGTATCTCTTACGGCTCTTTGGCCTCCATGCGGGTAATCCTTAAATAAGATGTCTCTGAAGTTGACAATCGTCTGAAACGAAAAAACCAAAATATTCCCTTTAATGTGAGAACAGATCATCACAAATTAATGACACAATTCTAACAATGAATTTCATTTGTAAAGCCCTTTTCCTGCCAAACAAAATCAGTGCTACAAGTAAAAAAAGATTCTTCTTTACAATATAATAATAGACTAAATAATAAATAAATGAAAAGCTGCAAATGAGGACTGCACCATTGAGATATCAGAAGGGTCCTGAGGTCACTCACCCAGCATGCTAGGAGTGCTGAGGCATACAGGGATGACGGGGATGTGTTTCCAAACAGCAGGACAAAGCACACTGAAGAGGCCACCTAGGGGACATAATGAAGGACACAGACTGATGAGTCTGCCTAGGGGACATACTGAATGACAGACTGTTGAGGCTGCCTAAGAGACACAATGAAGGACACAGACTGATGAGATGACTACAGAGCTTAAGAAAGAGAGTTATGTAGAAAAGGACATAGAATAAGACATTCCCTTTGTCGACAACACAGAGAACTATTCTAGAAAGTTTTGTTGCGTCCCCCCCCCCCACACAAAATTGTCTCCCTTTGTCCTGTTGGACGCAAACTCGCAGAGCAAAATCACCCACCATGTGGACGGAGAGCAGTGATTTCAGCAGTGAAGGGGTGATGTAGCCCATGACAAAACAAGCATAGAGGCAGGCAACCTGTGAGGAGGACAAGAGAAAAGGCCTCAAACTCTCTAAGTGATAAAAAAAAAAAAAGTCCTGGAAATGTAATGAATGGCATATGAATATGCAGATACCATCCCAAGTTCTGGTGCTCAATAACACTCAATAAGGTCTTGCCTGAGTTAGGAGAATGCACTGTGATGTCGGCCACGGGAGCATGAACAGAATGTTGCAGGCACAGAGGGCCGCCAGAACCTTTCGTCCGGGGTTCTGGTTCCTAGAGAACACGAGTGTGGATAGCGGAAAAGGGAGGGGGGGTATTTAAAGCCGTCAGCTCCAGCAGGCTGAGACTCTGAAGTGGCTACAAGAGGCAGTGGTTCTGCTGCTGTGTGCTGTCTATACCTGATGATGTAGGTCAGTATGAGCATCTGCATGACAAAGAAAGGGTAGGAGAAGCTCTCGCGCAGAGGAGGCGTCCACATGACCCGAGTGCTCTGTGACATACACACACACACACACACACACACACACACACACACACACACACACACACACACACACACACACACACACACACACACACACACACACACACAGAGGGACAAACACTCAAGCACCAGGAGAAGCTGTGTATATGTGTGTGTGTGTTTGTGTGCAAGACTGTGTATGTGTCCGTATCCCGTCTCAATCACCCCTACATCTACTGTGCATCTACAGGTTTTTAAACAGGAGGAAATCAAACATGATTTCACCCCCGCTCCTTTTTTACTCACTTCAGCGTGGTTAAAGAAGAAACAAAGAACTGTGATGAGACCTCCAAAACGAGAGCAACTGGAAACAGATAAGAAAGAAAGCAAGTAAGTAGGCTATCACAATAGGTCATCAAGCACTGACAAAGAACATGAAAATACAAGCATTCATTACCAGCCTTTATACTAGCCTCTTAGTACTAAAAGCGTCAAGCCATTTGCCATTCACAAATACTGTGTAACTATGACTATAGTCTTTTTTTTTTTATCCTCAACACCTTTGTATTTATTACTTGCCTTAGATACGTCCCATACAGGAACAGAAGACTCATCATAAGGCCATTAAGCACAAACACACAGGTGACATAGAAATAAGCTGGGTCTCCAAGGCCTGTAGACATATAACACAAAGCATGCAGTGATTGCCTCTGAAAATCTGTATCTGTAATGTTATACTGACTGGTAAATACTGACTAGTTCCCTGTTTAGTAAAAATGAAAAGCTTTTGTACTTCGAACTTGTAACCCTACCCAACACTGGGTGGGCCGTATGCAACACATGTCAAAACACAGTACACTGTTACTATGACAGATCATTGAAGGTGTTCACTGAAACAAACAGCTTCTGTCGCCCACATATACCTTCACAGCCTTCCACTGGAGTTATATCCCTGACTCTGTGGATGTCATAGCAGGTCTTGCTGGCCAGCCCAAAAAATTCCATGAAACCCGTGTATGTTCTGTGTAGGTTGCCAATGACTATCTACCAACATAAACAATCAGCCATATCAAATATAGGATGAATAATGTTTAGTGAAAGGAAACAATTAATTTATTTCAAATTACACCTGGAGAACATACAATTGAACATGTGTTTATAACTAGTTTCATACCTCAGGGTAGAGATTAAACCTCTTCAGGGCGTTGATGACTTCTGGAGACTCTGATAGATTATCATTTACAAAAAAACGCAACCCAGAGGTAATGGAGGGTGCCTCGATGTAATTCTTGTAGTAAGAATAATAGAAACCCTGCAACACAAGTGAGAATCGATACATCGAGAGCATGCAACTGAATTATGAAAGAAAAACACGTCACTTAAATTATTTTGTATGAATGGAAATATCACAGCCAACTTTTTACCATTTCTGTTCGAAAAGCCATTTCCTTCTCCAGGGTAGACAGGTGTGAGAAATGTCTGTCATTCTCAAACAGACCATCAAGATAACGCCTGAAAAGAGCAAGAGTGAATCAATTATAGATTGGGTAACTGGGTCAAGCACAAAAGAGAAAGCACTTCACCGACTCAGGATGACACCTTGGCACACTCTAACACTGTCGTTGTAAGGGAATTATTTATAATGAGAATGTAATCAACTCAGTAAGTATGAAAAGGCTAACTGGCTGTATTTAATATATATATTAAATACAGCCAGTTAGCCTTTTCATACTTACTGAGTTGATTATATATTAAATATTATATATATATATAAACAAACCCTCAAGGAAACGATGTTTATTTAGTATAGCCTACTGAGAGAAACAGGCTTCACTTACCAGTGTGCAATACCAGCTAACAGTGCTGTGACAAAACAAGGGAAAGAAATGCTCAAGTCACAAGCTTATCCTTTGCATGAAAGCAAATATCAAGGTTAGCTATTTAAACCTACTCACATTATATTGATTGTTTGTTTGTGTGGTTGTTTTATCAATAGCCAAATCCATACATCACAACTCATTCATGCTAATACAAGTTGTAGTGACGTTTTAGCGATCCATAACTATCTATAGGTTAAGTTGCTGACTATCTACCTAGATAGCTAGCTAGTGTTACCTATTGTCATTCAAACTTACCAATTAGCAAAGTAAGTCCCAGGTTCAGAAAGGCACGAAGCGAAATACCTAGATTCTCTTGCAGGAATGAAGACGTGTCGTTTAAAAAAATATTTAGGCAAAATTTTGAGGGCATTGACAATTTGTTAACCCTTGGACAGGATCCTTCACCGCCACTATTGTCTGTCTGTCGCAACTTTACCCCCATATCGTAACACTTTCCTACAGCTCCTAAGGATGGACGTGATTTGTACCTACAAACTCCTTGATGCTAGAGAGGAAGTAATGCCGAGAAGCAAAAGCAAACCTCAGTTAAATTAGCCTAGCTTCAGCTAAGGCCAAACAGCATTAGGTATGAAAAATGCTTGTTGGTAACCATAGCAACCTCAGCCGTTAAGACCACAGATGGAGGCAAGGATATCACACTCCATAAATATATATTTTTTAATCAGCTGTGTTATAAAATATTCTTGTACATCAAATTTAAACCCCAATTCATTTTTTTATTATATTATAATTAAGACCTTTGTCAGGTTTTTAATGGCACACACGACACACTGGAAGACACACGTGCATGGAGGCGACACAGGATACACACACACACACGCAGGTAGGCCTGAGGTCGCGCGGTGAATTTATTTTCTGCTTTTTACCATCCTGGACCGTCCTTCCTCCAGGACCCCCCAGGAGCAGTGGGCAGCTTGTAGCGCCCGGGGACCAAGTGAAGTGAACTGTCCATCTTTGGTCAGGGATGGACATGTGTTCTGTTATTTTGCATGTTTTTTCTGTTGGGGTCCTTAGTGGAGGAAACCCCTTGTGAACACGGGGAGAACATACAAACTCCACACAGAAAGAACTATTTTGAACTCTTGCCCTACAGTTCAGAGTGGATAAATATTCAATAAAAAACAATTTCTCTTTTAACATGTTTCTATATCATGTAGTACTCATTTATCTTATAATGTTGATGATTTAGAATTTTGTGTGAATGTGTGTGAAATCTGAGTTTGATTTCAGAACAATAACACTAGCCAAAAAAGAAGACAGGCAAAGAAGTGATTTTACTTGGTTTTCAGGACCACCCTTTATGTAACGCGCTTTAACACACAAGCAATTATAAGGGAGCCGATCACACAATGACCACACAAATTAGGGGGTACATAAGAGCCTTTAGTTCCAAAGCTTCTTTTTTACCGAAAATAGTCTTAAAACATTTTTTTAAACATTAAAAATGACAATGCAACAATGCAGCCATAGGCTAACACACACAGTTGTTCAATTGCTCAGATTGGAGGCTGACTGCCATGATATACAAAACCACTTAACACAGATAATCAGTTTCTCTCAAATCACTTACCACAAAGAGAATGAGTGAGAGTTTCTCTCTTGTCACTTGTAATTTAAGACTGCCGTTTGAAATAAGACACTTTATCGTTTCTCTCACCACTCGCTCTCCTCCTCTCTGCTTAACTGGACCTGCTCAAATGTTCTATTCACAGTTGAGGGGATGTGCATAGGATCTACAATCTGAAATGGGCCCCACAGTTTATACACTCCATTGTCTTTTTTAAGCTGCTACACGCCTGTCCTCCAACAAAGTCAACAGTGAGCCCACAAGAGCCAACAAAGTCACATGTTGCTCCTTATCACAGTGGATGGGCCCGAAAGTGGCATCATGTCGAGTTGAACTACAACTCCCATGGTTCAGTGGGCTGCGTTGGGCAGGCCCTCGGGGACGAGGGAGGTGAAGAAGGTGGTGATGAAAGACCAGGCGGAGGAGAAAAAGCCACTTTGGTCTTCTCCCGGGGGTCCTTCGCTGCCTTCCTCTCCGCTGTCCCCATCCTCATCTCCTAGGCCGTCGTCCATGACGCGCTCCTGTGTACAGCGAACACAGAGGGGAGGGGAAGAAGGTGTTTCACAAAAAAAATACTCACTTGCTCAAACAATATTTAACACGTCTCAAATATCTCTCAAATCTGATGCTCATATGGACAGCACTGATTTAAGAAAAAAATTATTCAAAAGCTTAGTGAAGACACTATGAATCTACACTCAAAAAGGCATGTGAATGTGTGCATGAGAGAGAGAGAAGGAGGGAGACAGAAAACAAATGGAGTACCAGATCCTGGAGGTCATTCAGATCTCCGTCCAGTTCGTCCTGGTTGCCCCCGTCTACCAGGTTCTGCAGCTCATTCTCTAGGTTGAAAGGGAGCCAGCCAGCTTGATGACTTTTGGGAGACGATTGATGACCAAGACGATGAAGAAACAAACTCAAAGTTAGACGTGAGACCCCAATGTGAGCATCATGACCAAGACATTTTAATTAATTCATGTTTCAGAGGAGGAGGGAATGGCAGCACCCTGGACAGCTCCTTTACTGTCAACAAATCATCAGCACCATAAATAGAGCTGGTGGCAGTGACAACAACACACTGGTGCCAAAAGTGTGACAACTGGATGCTCTGAAATAGAAAAACTGACTCCACTGGTATGCACTTACAGGTAGAACATCAGCATGCCTCCCATGACCATGACGAATCGGCTGAAGGAGGAGTAGAAGTAGACAATGCTGAGCAGGGCGACTGCCCGTGACCCCGTGTACACCCAATCCAGCCAATCGTGGTTCTGTTCGTCCTCATCCTGCCCCTCCCCACCTGCAAGGTCGGCAGGGGCAGCCTGCCGCTGCTCTCTGGGCAACTCTGATTCGCCGGTAGGGGGAATGGGGCTTGCTGTCTGATAATACGCAGCCATTGAGGCTTGACTGACAGGATGAGCGAGAAGAGAAGACACAGACATTGGGTAAGTAAATAAGATGTATGTTGTTGTATGTCTTATAACTACAATTATGACTACAACTATTTCACAGCTACGCACAAAATAATTTTAAAATGTTCTGCTTATATGATGTAAGGTTCTTTGGAGAACAAATTTGGTTCTCGGTTTTACGGCAGTTCTCAGCACCAAAGATGCATAATAGCAAGTAAAGATTTCTTCATATGGGAAAAGTTTTCTGTAGAACTGAAACCTGCTGGTAAACTGGCAGGCCAGTCATGAAGAGGTTATACATTTTTTTTTCTTTTTACAAGGTTAAAAATGTTCTCTAGAGACAGGAAATGTGTGTGTGTGTGTGTGTGTGTGTATGTGTGAGAGTGAGAATGAGAGAGTGAGTGAGCGAGAGAGAGAGAGAGAGAGAGAGAGAGAGAAAGAGACTGTAGGCCTATGTCTAAACGATAAATATTTTGTAGCCTACAAACATTTAGATCAGGCCTACAGAATTCAGTAACTGTCCTATGAAAAAATATAACATTAAAAACAGCTGGCTCAAATAGGATTATCCACACCATACAGGTAGTATGAAAAGAAATTCATATGTAGGTCTATCTGTGGTAAATACAAGCCCTGAATTGCATTTGGCTAATATGCCTCTGCAGGAAGTGGTAGCAAGTAGGTTACCAGCACTAAGCTAAGTAGTAGAGCTATATCAAAGCTATGTGTTAACAAATGGATGTGCTGACCTCACAATCATAGTAAAATGTGTTAACTTTAGTGTTAGTGTAAACTAGCATGTTACGGTACCTGGCTTGCACGACCCAATGGATTGTGTACATGTAGTATGTATTGCCAGTATCTTTAAGTGAACATTTCTATGGTGGTCGTCGCGGTGGAATGATTTGTTTTCATAAACTGTACTTGGCTAACATCACAAGCTAGTATTGCCAGTGTTATCTATAAATGAACTTTCTTTCATCATAACAACTGCATATCACAGTGAAATGGGCTTGAATGAGTGGTTTAAATACATTATGCTGGCTTACATTGTTTAAAAAAAAATTATTATTGAATTTTCCTGCATTGATGCAGAATCTTTCATGTTCAGCGATTATTTCCACTCCCATCACAGAGCAAAAGGGAGTGTGTTTGTTTAAGAATGTGCGGAGTGCATCCTTAATAGGCTCTGAGAAAAGCTTGAGCGCCTGCCTGCACACAGGCTGAGGAAGGCAGTGACTCACTCACTAGTGCATGTAGAGCTGCCAGGCGTAGACCTGCTGCCACCACATCAGGCTCATGGGGCTGATGGGAAGGGCTGTTCCGGAGGGAGCGCCGGGCGCCGGGGGAAACTGAGGCCACGGGTAACTAGACAGGGGGGAAGAGATCACATCAGGACTCCAGAAGCGCACCAGGAAGATAAACACGGAACGCCGGTAAAAAAAAAACATGGCTGCACACGCGAATAAACAAAGGGAACACTATGCAGAAAAACAATCATTTGCATCAAAGGCCATGGGAACCCAGGACACAGCTACATACAGAGAGAGAGAGAGGGAGAGAGAGAGAAGGAAAGAGAGAGAAACAGAGAGAGAGAGAGAGAGGAGAGAGATGCAATACAGAAAAGAGAAGCATTAGCATAAAACAGAGGACCTGAAACACATCAAACACACAGAACAAACAAACACACCCACACACATAAACACAAAATACCCACACAGAACTCACCCCTGTGCAAAGGCGGGGTGCGCTGTAGTGTTGATAAAGTGACCTTGCTGGCTCTGCTCAGCTGTGTGCTGTCCTCCAACATGTGACTGGCCCTCTGAAGGAGACGCTGCGTCACCAGGACTCTCTGTACTCTGACCAACAGGAGAAAAGATCTTCAGCCGGTGTCTGTGTATGTGAGTGTGGTCACACACAAATCCAAGGCAGGCTGTGTGTGTGTGTGTGTGTGTGTGTGTGTGTGTGTGTGTGTGTGTGTGTAATGTGCAGCGTTATCTTTTTTTCACCTTCAAAACCTCATGTAATATAGATTGAGATTGGTAATCTATTGGGTTTCATCTTCCGGGGACATAACTTTGGCACTTTGTGAGTACATAGTTTGGAGACAACTTTGGAATTTGGTCTTCTCTTTGAAATCTCAAGTGTTTTAGGGAATTACGGTATTGAATGTAACCAAGAAGCGACAGGAACCAGATTGAATTCCCTCCCATACCAGCCCACAATGTCACAAAAGCACCAATCTCCTTTGAGGTTTTCTGCTCTGCTGAACACCCTACATCTGAAACAACAGATTGGTGTGCAATGCTCCAGATGCCACGCCATGCTAATCACCCCACGTTTAAAACAACTTGATGCCAGACGTAAGAACGCATGGGTCTCAGCACGGTGCTTTGTCATTTATCTATTATGTGCTTGCCGTCTTAAGATAGAGCAGAACAAGTAATCAGTATTTGCAGAAGAAGAAGAAATCAGCTGTTTCTATGATTTGTCTGGGACATGCAGTTGTACGTGTGAGTGTGCTGTGTCAATATTTAGGAAAGCTTTGAAAATTCCTGCAAATGTTATACTTTTCTGAACTGACAAGAACACACTCAGAGACGTCAGCCACTGCCATAAAGGAAGGGGCGGTCCCCAAACCTTAGAAGTGACTGGTGCAGTTTTTTGGTTCTTGGGAAGTGGAAGATATCAGGACACTATCCATTTTTCTAACACGATGTGTCTGTACATCATGTACTAAGCACAACACTGAATAAACGTGCCTGCCTGTAAGCACCAAGCTGACTTTCTTCCATGTATATTGTAATGTATGCCTGAGTCTCTGGCCCAAATGACACCTCCTGCCTTACAAACAAGCATGAGCCATGTTGCGGAGTGTGTAAGTACTTACGGCTGAGGGAGTGGCTGAGCTTGTGTGGGACTTGGAGCCCTTACTGCTTCGTCTGCGTGGCTGAGGGGACCCTGGTGGGGTTCGTGAGGCGCACACCAGGTGAAACATGTGATACTCATCATGCTGTGGAGAGCAGAGTAGGACCACATATGAACCACAAAAATACAATCGCATTCAGAAAAACAGGGACAATGCCACAGCCAGCTGAGGAAGCCATTACAAGGCTGCAGTAAAAAAATGTACTAGGCATAAAGAGACAGAAAATATAAAATAAAAAACAGAAAAGGCAGTCCAACTTTTTACTTTCCTTCTGCCAACCTTTCAGTGTACTTAAAGAGACAGTATGCAACAATCTGTGTACTTTTTGAAACATATTTTTACAGGCAACTAGCACTAGTATGATTTTCAAATAAATGTTCATGGTATATAGTCATGTGGAGGACAGACATTCCAACTAGCCACCTAGGCTGTGCACTATGCAGTGTGGTGGTCTGAGACGGACCACTCTGAGGAAACGCAAAAAAGCTTTAACAGCACGGGATTGACAACTATATCGGCAAAAGACATGAGCTAGCAAGCCTTTTACTCCTTAATACTGCTTTAGAGAAAGAAATTGCTGTGGTTTGTTGGCTTGTGTGTGTATGTGTGTGTTGGGGTTGAAAAAGCTATTGTGTAACCTTAAGTCAACTTAAGCCTCAACGTGAGGTAACAGCATACAAATGAATCTGAGGTCAAGGAAATGCTTGGTGCATACCTTTCTTAACACATCCTTGAGTTGTAGGTGATCCGTGAGCAGCTTCCCCGCATACACTAACCTCTGGTCCTTGGAACTCTGCAAAGAGCATGAGGCTAACTGACTGACACACATACCGTAACATGACACGACATGACACTTTGAGACCATGGCCATCAGGGTGACCATTCAGGGCCCGTCTATGTAATGACGTGTAATTGGATGGAAGGGACTTGTGGGGGATTAAGGCCTTTCCTTTGTAGGGCAAAGATGTGGCGCATAATTTACTAACTGCAGATTGCTACCAACGAAAACACAGAAACAACTGCAATTGCAAAGTCTACTCCCTAACAAAACAACTCCAAAATGAGTGATGTCACCATTTCGTTTCTATTAATTTTTAATTGTGAGTCCTGCTGAAAGCCAGTAAGGCTGGCAGAGTGGTTGACCCAGAACAAAATAATCGGCAGACCCTTAATACCTCCACTTCAAAGTAGGCGGCATGCTTGACCATGGTGTTATGCATCACACAGACTAAATGGAACACAGTTGTTACTACATAACGTTTGTGGTGGTGGGAAATGCATTGCTACCGTGGATTACTCCAGAACAAAGAAAGGACTCACACAGACTCTACTCTCTAATGTATCTCCTCCACGTTGCCCCTGAATGCAAACACGGTTGGTTGCCTAGGTAACTTGGTCATCTATGTACAGTTCTTGGAAAGCTTAATTGATTCAATTCTGATGCTTGTCTAATGAAGTTCATTTCTTTCCCACGTCCAAACTGTGTCAAACTCTATACTAAATTCAGAAACTGAATAATAGGCCAAATATCCAAATATAGGCCAACCTATTACTAAGAGCAAACAGTCAAATGTCCCAAATGGAACCTTTTTTTTTATTTCACTAAGCCAAGAACGTAATAACTCCTAACTTCTGAACACCAAACAAAATTAAACCAGTGAACTCTGGTCTTATTTTTCAAAGGCACTAATTCATAAGATTATACCCACAGCTTTACTCATTCAGCAGAATAGGACAGATTCCAACCAGGACAAGCAGCAGTGAACACAATTACATAACAACTAGAGCAACAGCGTATCCCACACCCATGATTAAGAGAAGGATAATGCGTCATTACATTAAATGAGCACCAAATTTCAAATACTGAAGCAAACTTCAGATGGACGTTATGTTAGTGGGGTCAAAAGAAGACAGGTGAATTGCAACTGAACATACAGTATGTAATACTGTGAATGTCAGTCGGACATTTATTATTAGTAGGATGATATTTTATGCACTAAAGAAATAGGGGCTTGGACATCTTTGGAAGATTTCTTACCGGCTTACTGGGATAAACGTGTGAGAGGTGGGTTTTAAGTTTCTCCACCGTCCAGTTCAAGAAGCAATTTATGGTCTGGTCATCATACTTCTGATTAGGCGCCTTAATGACGAGGGTGACAGGGATGTCCATATCCATAGCTCACAACATTGGGCAGAGGGGGAAACCTTTTACAGTGATTCTGTGGAGGTTAAAGGAACGGTAGAAACAGAAGGTCCAGTTATGTAATTAACTATCAGATACAGTTTAATAATTAAACCACGGACTGTGGCTGAGTCGTCCATCTACGCTTGCTAACATTAGAATACAGCGATTTGACTCAAAGAGAGGCTCTATTTGATTGTCTACAAACAGACAAGGTAAATTCGCTAACCAAACGTTAATGTTTACATTCCGGGAGGAAGCTGCAGTAAGCTGAAATCTTCATAAATAGGAGTGTTGTTAAACCAAAGTTAGTTGACAGGTAAAATCTAAACATGAAGGTTTGCGATAGGCAAAGACAGCCATAGTACAATCCACACAAACCAGCTGTCATATACATAGCTAGCTGCCTAGCCAACGTTAGATGTAATCAGGTTAGAATCTAGCTAACAAGCTAGCTAGGATAACTATCTACCATCACCGAATTTAGGTTGAGAATGTATCTCTCTCCCCTATGAGTGCTCGTAAAGAGATACATATGTGACACTTACCTGGGTGAGTTCCGTGCGGTAATTTCTCAGAAGCCTTGTTTATTTTCATTTGCTGAAACCCAAAAGCAAATAAGTCGGCTGACTTGTGTCCAGGGCGAGATCTTTAATAACCGGAAATGACGACACGAGTTTAACGAGACAAACAGCTGATCCAAAGATTTTACATCAAGGATTTTTGTTTTTTGCCTGATCTGACCTTTTACTGTCTGATCTGATCAGGTGGTCAGGATTCAGAGGGTTAGCTTCGGCCAGTTCATATCAGGTAGTTTATTTGAACCACTGGAAATAATGTCAAAGACTGTGTGTGACTACTGCATTTAACCAGTTAAGAAGTGTATGTGTATACTATCATCATCATCATTGTTTATTCAGGGAGAATTGACTGAGCACAGGGCTCTTTTGCAGCAATGCCCTGATTGAGGCTACATAGTACAGAAGAACAATAAATAAACAAACCATAAGAAAACAAAACAGACAAAATAAATAAAAAAACACATTAAACAACTCAGAAATTAAGTATAAAAAAAATAACATAAAGTAAAAAAAAAAAATCAGAGAATCATTTAAAACAACAGCATTGAGGCACATCCTTATTATCTAAAAGGCTCTTAAATTGGTTGACAGACAAATACTTGGTTAAATTCAACTCCACTTGAACAGTGTTCCATTTATGGGAAGCAAAGAACTTAAAAGCTATTTTACCTATATTAGTTTTTGTAAGGGGGATTTCAAGGGAGATGAGGCTCTGTGACCGTGTATTATGACAGATGGATTATAATTTTAAAAGTGACATGAGATAATTAGGCAGTTTTCCCACTAAGGCTTTATAAACAAATAAAATACAGTGTTTTTCCCTCCTGTCTGCTAGAGGGGACCAACCAACATTCTTGTATACGTTACAGTGGTGGGTCCTGAAAGCGTCTCCTGTAACAATGCGAATAGCACTATGGTAAACAGAGTCCAGGAGTTTTAAGGTAGAGGGTGCAGCATACATGTAAACAATGTCACCATAGTCAAGAACTGACAAAATTTCCATTCGGTTTTCAAAAGTAAAACAAGATCTTATTCTATAAAGAGCACCCAGTTTAATTTTAACCTTCTTAGCTAGGTCAAGAACATGTGATTTAAATGACAGCCTATCATCTAGCCAGATACCTAGGTATTTATAGCAAGGAACTTGCTCAATATTAGTCCCAGAACGGGTGCATATCCTATGGGTGGGGGGGACATTATTTCTACCATTGGAGAAAATCATGAATTTAGTCTTGTGAGATTTCTTCCTCGTTTAGTCTAATATACTTAATTCTAAAGGGTGATGTAGTGGGTTGTTGCAATCAATGAAGCTGGAGCGGTTCGGATCTGAGCCAAGATATTTATTGTAGCAGACAAGAAATATCACTAAGTACTTTCTGAGTCTAAGTATTCTAAGTCTAAGTGGAACAGAGCTCTGAGAGTCGCCGCGGGTCGGGGTCTTCGGAAGATGAAAGGTCCGTCTCTCTCGTCGCGAGCTGGAATCTGAACGTGGAGCGTTGGGCACCACGTAATTTAACTATGGGTATTACGTAAACGAACACGAATGTATAACAATTCTTCTGACACGTACACTCGTACACAGGCATGGCCATGACAGTCCATCAATGTCCTTCAGCCAGGCCTAGGATGGTTCACAACATATACATTCCACAGCGGCGCTGTCTCCGGGTGGATCGGCATATGGCCTCCATCCACTCTAACACAACCAAGAATGTGGGCCTCCACACATCAACAGGACGAGAGGGCCATGTACAAGTTTTTAGGAACATAAGAAATATCACTGGAATCTAACATTCCTCCCTTTTGATCATTCTTAAACAAAGTTTAAAACATCAACAACAACAGTGTATTTCTGGAAAAACTAAAAAATCTAAACAATAAACATTTTCCATGGCTCTGACATTTTTTGTATGATTATATGGAAAGAAAATACAAAACAGGGAAGGGGGGTGAGGAATTGGAAAATACAGGACAGGAAATAATAAAACAAGGATACTTTGTCATACACTGGGAAATCCAGTGTAGGTTCTTGGGTCACTCGGGGGAAACCCTACTGAAAGTTGGGGGAAGAGGGGAGGGGAAGGTAAAGTAAAAGGAAGCATAAAGCAGGACTATCCTAATCTAAACAATTCTGGGGAGATGGGTCGGGGGATGGGGAGTTCCATTCTCCGGTATGGCCTTCAGGGCAGCCAACTTGGGAGTGGGGGAAGTACAGGCATGGAGCACAGAGAGGGACACTCTGATGGCGATATAGATCAGGACGATAGGGATGAGTACGGGTAGAGCCATCTGGATGATCTTGGAAAACAGAGACCCACCCAGATCACTCAATCCCTTTCCCAAGGACCAGGGGCTGGTCTCAACAGTCAACCTCGCAACGTTAGTATGAATATCTTTAACATAGCCAGTGACGTTAGCGGACAGATCAGGGACATAAGTACAACAACGTTGGTGCAAGTGTTGCTTAATGAAAAAACAATACCCTCCCAAGCGGACTGCTAAAAAGTCAAGGAGGTATTGATGCTGGAAAACCATTGTCCTGAGTCCATACAATTCATGACTAAGGTCGCTGAGTCCACTGGCGGAATCGTTAGCGATTGCGTCCAGAGTGTTAACTAGGATTCTAATCTCATCGAGGGCCACAGTGGCACCATACCCAGGGATGATAGCAGCGAAAAATCTTTGAGTTGGGGTAGCAATGGGGGAATTATTACCAAACAGATCACGCTTGGATCTGCTCTGACCAGTGGCATCACCTTTGATATGCTTTTCATCTTCAATTCCTAGAGCAGGGACCACGTAGGCCATATAGCAGGAACCCGACCAGGAGACAGGGAGGTAAGAGTAAGCAGTGGACCCACACACAAACATGGATCCATTTACTGCAAGCATGGTGTCAGTGTCTTTTATACGATGGTCTGCGGCCACCCTCGTAGGGAGGGGGACTTCAATCGTGACACCATCTTGCTCGATCTGAATACCAGGGTTACCTACGTCAGTAGTGTAGGTACATGTACTATTACCCATAACCTGTCCGTTGCCGGAGTTAACCCAACAAATAATTCCTACGGGGGCGTAGCTCAATCTAACCTTAGTGGGGGGACCTATGTCCATGGGCACCGTGTAAAAGGGGGCATCTATGGAGGGTGTTCCATAGGCGGCAGTGTATTCAGGGATTGTGAAGGGGACAGCAATGTAAGGTGGTACCTGTGAGGAGGTTTGCATTAACCCACAAACCCAGCAAGCTTGCACTCCTTTAGCTTTGGCCAAACCGTGCGCAGCCTGCAAGAAGGTGTTATCTCTGTGAACCTCATGATGGCTGTCAATGTCACAATTTCCTTTTATACACAAATAACATATCAACAGGGCATACAACACATGGCATTTCATTTTGGGACAGTCGTTTCAAGAGTCTTCTCCTGGGACGGCTGATGGAGAGGGTAACAGTTTGTGGTCGGGAAAGTTCAGAAGATGGCAACACAGTTCAGATGGTGCAGATAGCCAAGCTATCTCAGGATCTCGGTCGTGATGACGATCTCCAGGTTTCCAGCCACGGGGTACATAGGATTTAAAGAACAAGAGCAGTATCAGTTGGGGGGGGGGAGGCAGTGTTAATCTAACACAGTTATGTTAATCTAGCACAGTTATGTTAATCTAGCACAGTTATGGCATGCTTTAATGCTAAGCAACTAAACATTTGTCTTGATTAAAGTAACCATTATTATAGCACTAAGCAAGTGTCATTCTAATCTAAGAAGTTGTACCACCAAAAACCTATACCAACATCTCACCTGGACTGGTTCGAGAGGACAGAGGAGAAACCTGCACTTTAATTCCCTAATCTTCCTTTTGTCGCTAATCCCTCCGTAAAAATAAAAAATAAGAAATTAAAGTCTTCCCGCACTCTGACCTCCCTCTGCTCACCTATTCTGTAAAACAGACGTGAAAGAGGTTTTCTGCCAGTCCAATGAATGTCAATCTCAGTCAGTTGGCGCGTCAACTAATTTACAATGGCTAGCATGGATCCATTTTGTCTTGTTAGCAACCCTAATGGCAGATGGAGTAACTAACAGTATCTGATACGGCCCTTCGTATTTGGCCTCTAGCGGAATTCTTTGTGGTTTGTGAATCATGACCCACTGTCCAGGCACCAAAGAGTGTCCTCCCTCTGGCGGCTCAACCCAGGCCTCTTTGACTTGGTTGGACGTCAGCTGGAGGGTCTCTGAGAGCTTGATGCAGTAGTTCATCAATGCGTCTGAGGTGAGGTGCACGTCGGCTTTGCGCAGGTCAATTGAGCCTGGGAAGCTGAAGAACCGGCCAAACACCACTTCGTAAGGGGACAGGCCCACATCTTTGTTGTGTGTAACTCTCATGCTACTCAGCGCAATGGGGAGCGCGTCCACTGTTAGGAAAAATACTCTGCGTGTTGTTTCGGAGAGGAACCACCATACGAAGCAATTTGTTGTAACAAGGTTGAGTTTTACTGGTAGGTAACGACACAAAACAACTTGCTCAATAGACAGTCAAGTACAGTCAAGCAAGCCGGAGAATGCATTCTAAAGTCTAAACAGAAGATGCTCGCACTTTTAAGGCCTAATTCTGTGATGTCGCTTCTGGCCCCCTGCACCTCCCACATACACTGTCTTCCACTCGGCACTTTGTTATAACACATGATTAACTTCTGCTTTTAATCTGCTGACATGTATGTCTGGACATTTTTGTCTGTGCCCCAGCCTTGACCACCTAAGATTTATATGCTTCTCTCCTCTTCCGGGCCTTTGTTTTAACTTGCTTTCTCCTGTCTGACTCTTTACATTTCCCCTGCAGATGTTACTTGCTGTTTTTCTGACTTGTTGGCAGACTGCCCTTTTATTGTGATTATACTTCATTGATACATTTGGTTAAATGTGATATGATTAGATAAATTTGATAATTCAAATGTATCTTACATTTCCCTCCTTTGACCTCATTTATGAGGTCAACAATTTCTCCAAGCATAAGCCACTAAGAAGCCAGGTTACATGTTCAGGATGGGTTTTCGTTTTACTTTACACAATTCTATCAATCACCCTCCTTTAGCATTCTAGCACAGCATAAGCAATATTACACCTCCAGGCTCTACTCTGTCACCGGGATGCCTGCCCCCCTCTCAGGTCATCCGCCCCCCATGGCTTGGTGAGACTGCCAGTGCTTTTCTCTTAGAGGTCACCCTCAGAGCGAAACCTTTCAGTGCCTAAACAGTGTCTAAACTAATAAAAGTAAGCTATAATAGTAAGTACTTCAAACGGTTAGTCTTATACTAAAATTAACTATTAGGTTACATTTTTATACTATAATCAACTTTTTGTAAAACTAAAAAATACAAAATGCAATAGTACACCATTTTATACTAAAATCCTAGCACAATAGCATTATGAGCATGCACATTTCAGCAAAAAATCATCATTCATTTTTTTTTTTTCTTCTTCACCCCCCTACTCTCACAACTGACTTTCCTGCTGTCTACTCTCTCTTTCTGCCTCTTGGGGTTCTCTCCAGTATTCATCTTCCAAGTAGTCGAACCAATCTGCTTGAGCGTCCAAACACTGGTCGCAAATCACCTCCCTCGGATCACCACTCGTCCACCACACTCCTTCCTGAAAATGATTCTCAACAACCACATCTTCCCCTCCTTGGTTAAACAATTCATTCAATGTCTTTTTGTGGTGACTCAACATTTGAGCCACCACAGCTGCTCTCCCCGGTGTCATAAGGCCAAGAGGTATCCCATCCCCATTATCATCATTATCATCATCATCATCATCAGGTCTGCAAATTGCCCAATCCTCATTTACTAACACCGCTAACCTCTGTAATTTGGCCATCTCTTTGTTGTGAATTTCTGCCCATTCCCAGCACATCCAGCCGGCTCCCCTTCCCTGTCCATACTTACAGTAGGGGTTGCCTATTGGGCAATCAGGTGTGTACGGGCCTTCAGGTTTTATCCATACCATGTCATCCCCAGTCATCTTAGTCTCATCCTTACTCTCCGTGGGTTCATCTGTCTCCCATTGTCCATCTCCATCCTCCTTTTCTGTTGGGGAAATAAACAGTGTCGCCTCCCATGTGTTCCCTACTCTACCCACCGCTCCGAATGGGAGAGTCTCCATTTGTGCTGCCTGGTACTTAGGTGGTGCGTCTGGGATCTCATCTTTTCCATTAATTGCTCTTTCTATGGTGCGAGTAGCTAGAGTTCTCATACATGGAATGCAACAACATCCACAGGTGGTCAGTATGGCACCCCCTACTGCTACTCCTAAAAATACTTGTCCCAAGAACGCTCCCCATCTTCCAAACTTCTCATTTAACCAATCTACCAGAGGATTTTTTATTCCAGACTGTTCTTTCATTTCGTTAGCTAGGGCCTTCAATTTACTCAGACTCCTGGTTAGTTTCCCATCGGGTGCAGTATTGTTAGCAATGGCAGTACAACAGGTATCTCCAAACATTACACATATCCCCCCTTTCTCAGCTAGCAGCATGTCTACGGCAATGCGATTCTGCAATGCCATAAGCGAGGTCTGAGAAAGTTGTTCGTGGATTGCGTCTATGGCATCTCTGGTTAGGTTGGCCAATCTCTGTACATTGTAATGCACTAGGTTAATCCTGTTTACATTTTTATTCACTGTTATGGGAAATATTGCTGAAAATAGGGGAAATGATTCCCATCCTGCTGCCACTTCATCTGCCAATTTGAATTCATCTGGTATGTTTCTGGCTTGCCCAATTGCATCAATCCATACCCCATCTCTGTTTCTCTCCCCTTCTTTCTCCATCAATGTACTCCGTCTCCTCCTTAAGCCTGATGCGTTTTGCTTCCCATTTCACCAGCGGATGCTATGTGGATGGGAGAGTTCAAAGACACCAAAACACACATTCCCCTCCAATTGACAGGAAGGTAATTATATAGTCTTTTCCCCCCACAATACCACCACACATCCGCTCTGGTGATGGTCAATTTGCTAGCGACTGGAGTGTTAGTTACATCCATTATATTTCCACATGGGATTCCTGGGCCTCGTATTGGGATTTCCCCTGTCAAATATACCTGGTTTGCTGGGTTTTTGTTTCTAAAACATGTCAGATTCCCCAGGTCACCTATTTTGAATATAGGTGGACCTACATTTGGTGGGGCCATTGGGAAAATAGTTTCCCATGGTTTGCATGTAGCGTTTGGATTTTCTGCTGACATTAATTCTATCAGGCATGCAACACCTTTCCCTGATTCCCCGTCTAACTTCCCATTCTCAAAAGCTGTTGGTCCCATGATGAGAGCTGGTCTGGCTTTTGCACAGATGAGACAGTCTCCAGTCTGAACTTGGTGGGTTATCTGCACCATTCTATCTATCCAGGAGTTACTATCTTTGAACCCAGTTTCTACTGCCAGTGTCTGCTGGTAGGTGATTTTGTCTGCATCTAGTTTTTGCACTACAGCCGGGGCTGAGGTGGGTTTATTCACTACATCTTCGGGTTGATTTACATAATTTATGCGTATTAAGCCTTTTGGGTCTTTCCCTCTTACATCCACTCCTACTCCAAAGTACAATATGTCTCCTACTCCATGGGCCCTGCCTGTCCCTCCTGTGCATGTCTTAGGATGCCACCCCTCCATGTTCCAGGGGTTTTTCAGTCCTGCCTCCATAGTCATAATCAGGGGATTTACTCCTCCTGAAAGGTGTGCTGCTAAACTACCTCTTTTTAACGAGATCTTTTGTTTGAAATACCATTGGTCCGTGTATTTTCTAGGGGCAATTGACTTTAGGGGGCTTGCACCAGTCCACCAGAAAATATCCTGAGTCCACGAATAACACCAATTCCCCGATGTCGTCCTTGGATACCCATAAGTAAACACACAGGCATACACATCATATCCCTTCCATGCCTTCCCATCTCCCCCGCAGTCTATTACATCGCATAAGTCGAATTGAAACACATTTCCTTTTGTCTTGACAACGTTCAAAATTACTTTTGCACCACAGGGGTCCAGACTCCCACTTCCTGTCACCCCTGGCCTGTACTCCATCCCTGGCAACAGGTCTGGAGGCTGTGGTGCCACGTTAGTCATGTACAGAGATATCATGACTATCAGAAACAGTCCCATTCTTTCCAGTTTTTACCAATGCACAATGGGAAAAATGATGCCAGTTACTGTCTCCTTCTTTGTCCACTTTCACTGATCTGTCCGAGACCACTGTTACCTTGTGTGGACCAGTCCACTTTGGCTCCGACCAGTGTGGTCGACCTTTACCTTGATGTAGACCTGGTCTCCTACGGTCACTGGAAGTGGTCTCAAACAGCCTTGGTCTTCCTCCTCTCCTCCAATCTGTACCTGCTGGGATATCAAGTCAATCATCTGCCCCAATACTTTCATATATTCGGACAGTTCTGTGTCTCCTGGCTCATTCTGATCTACCCATCTAGGGTCCTCTCTAGGACCAGGCATGGCCCTCCCCGTCAGTATCTCATGAGGGGAGAGGTTGGTTTCTGTTGCAGTTTCCTGCCTCATTGACAGTAGGACTAGAGGTAATGCCTCTGTCCATTTCATCTGTGTGCCTGCCAATGCTTTTGCCAGTTTGTTTTTTATGGTTCGATTAGCCCTCTCCACTATGCCTTGACTCTCTGGGTGGTATACACTCCCAAACCGGTGCTCAATCCCCATGGTTCGTTCTACCGTCTGAAGGTGTTCATTTTTGAAATGGCTCCCATTGTCGGAGCAGATTTTTGCTGGCACCCCATACCTAGGTATCAAATCTTTTGTTAGCCATTTCACTACAGACTCTGCATCTTCTTTTTTCGTTGGTATTGCTTCTATCCATCTGCTATATCTGTCTACAGCCACGAGTAAGTAGCGATAACCCTCCTTTGTTCGCCAGGCTAACCCCATGTCTGTATAGTCAATGCAGATTTCACTCCACGGTGCAGAGGGAACAGGAAACTTTAGCAGTGGGTGGGGCAGTGTTCGTTTTGTATTCATTTTGTTACACGTGGTGCATTCGCTTCGGTAATTTTCAATGTGTTCTCTGAGTTTTGGACACCACCACTGTCGCCTTATTTGTTTGTACATTTTTGCCACTGACACATGAGTGCTTCCGTGGGTCTCTTTGAAAATCACAGGTAGTAAGGTTCGAGGAGCCACTACTTGTCCCCCTGTCGACCTCCATATGTGATGTACCTTTCCGTTTTGCTTGTGCGTCTGTCTTATTGCCCCATAAGTTATCCAATCTCTTACTTCTTGAGGACTAGATGCTTCCTGTATTTCCACTATTTCTAGTAGCTTAAGGCTCAGTTGTATTTCTGACAGTGGAGTGGCCTCAGCCTCCTCAGTCTGAGAGAGCTCGCTTGTTTTTTCTGTTGTCTCACCTGTTTCCTTATCCTGTTCTTTTGTTATTTTTCCGGATCGAAGGGTCACAAATTGCCCTGCTTCCTCGTATCCCGATGCTTGTTTCGCCGCCTTGTCTGCTGCAGCATTTCCCTTGCTTTCCTTATCTGTCCCTTTGGTGTGACCAGCTACTTTTACCACTGCAACCTCTCGGGGTACTTGTACTGCTGCTATCAGGTCTTTCAGGAGTTTTACATGTTTTACAGGAGTCCCTGCTGCGGTTAAAAATTTCCTCCTTAACCACTGAGGTCCATCAAAATGCACAGCGCTGAAACCATACGCTGAGTCTGTGTATATGTTTACTCGCTTGTCTTTGCTCATTTTAAGGGCCTCTGTGATGGCTATTATTTCCGCTGCCTGAGCAGATGCTGGTTGGGGTATTTCTTCCGCTTTCACGGTTTCTGACTTCCCTTTTTTCCACTCTATTACCGCGTATCCTGCCCTGTTTCCGTTTTCTCCCTTATATGAGCTCCCATCAGTGAACAATTCCCAATCTGGTGTCTCTATTGGTTCAGAGAACAACTCATCCCTCAATTTGCTGTCTTTTTTCACTCGGGCTACACAGTCATGTTGTTGCAAATGTCCCCCATTTATCCCTTTAGCCATATTTGCGTAATTGCTCTTTGGGGCTTTAAACACTACATTGGCTCTTTTCAGTGCGTCTTCAATTTTTATTTGCCTTGTTGCCGAGAAGCTGAACGCATTTGACGCCAGTAGTGCGGTTACACTGTGATCGGTGTGGACTACCAATGGGTGACATAGTACTATATGTGCCGTTTTTTCGATTGCTTTTGCAATTGCAGCCAGAAATTTGACGCACGTGGGTTTCCCACTTTCCACTGAGTCTAGTTTGCAGCTGTAATAAGACAGCACCCGTCTCTCTCCTCTCTCTTTTTGGTATAGTACTGCATTCACTGTTCCATCGGTCTCTGCTACGTCTAGATTAAAATCTATGTTGTAGTTCGGGCTCGCCAGGTGTGTGGCAGCACTCAGCGCTGTCTTTACCGCCTGGAACACTCGATTTCTTGGCACTGTCCATTTTAGTTCATCTTTTAATGCTCTGTGACCCACCTCTGTTACCATTTCTCTGAGAGGGAGGGTCAATTGCACATAGTCAGGAACGTAAGTCCGGCTATACCCACATAGTCCTAGAAATCCTAGCATGTCTTGTACTGTTCTTGGCTGTCCATACTGTAGTATGGCGCTTCTATGCTGCTCTGACATGGCTGTTCCATTCTTTCCTACTACTCTTCCTAGGAATTCGACTGAACTTCGTGTTATCTGGCATTTCTCTCGCTTGACCTTGAACCCCGCGTCCGCTAGGGTTGTCAACAGTTGTTTTGTAGCGTGTAATGACTCCTCCGCCGTTCTCGCCGCAATGAGGCAGTCATCCACATATTGGATCAGCACCACGCCTTCTGCAAGCTGAATGGTCTTTAAGATCTGGTTAAGTGCCAAATTGAACAGCCCTGGGCTGTCCTTGTAACCTTGGGGCAGTCGGTTGTATGTGTATCTCTTTCCCCGGTACGTAAATGCAAACCACTCTTGGCACTCCTCTGCTAAAGGTAAACAGAAAAATGCGTTAGCCAGGTCAATCACACTAAAAAACTTGTGTTCAGGATTTATGGCCCGCAAGGCTACATAGGGGTCTGGTACTGGCAGTGATAGGGTTGTGGTTGCATCATTTATGGCCCTTAAATCGTGTACCATTCTCCATCCTTTGTTGCCTGCCTTCGGCACAGGTAGGATCGGTGTGTTCCACCTTGCTTCTGGAGCTGGCCTTAGCACTCCTACTTTTAGCAATCCTTCTACTGTCTCTGCTATACCCTGTTCTTGTTCAGTTTTTAATGGATACTGTGGCCGCCACACAGGCTTGGTGATTTCTGGTTTCAGTATCAGGGTGGCACTTCCCTCTATTCTCCCTACATCATTCTGGTGTGTTGTCCACAGGCTAGTTGGTACCTCAGCTAGTAAGCTCTCTGCCCCACCGTGGTTAGTGTTGAATCCTGCTATGTCACGTGGTTTTTCTACCTTTTCAAGTTTGGCCATGTCCCATGCGTCTATAGTGAACCTCCGGAACTGTCCATCTTTTGAAACTTCCACCAAATCTTCAATTTCCACGTAAACTGCCTGATTGGCTCTTGCCATCATATCCCCCAGACTAGCTGCCTCATGTTCTCCAGTCATTGCTAAAGTTATGTGTGGATGGTATTGTTCCTTTTCCGGAACCCACTCTCTTTGTTCTGGGGTGAGGTCTACCTCTGCTGCTATGCCCTCTGGCCCAACCACTATGTGTGTTGTGTGTATCTCTTCACTCTGTCCTTCTCTCAGTTTTTCCCAGCGATTGTCATATTCTAAATCTGAATCTGCCGCATAATAATAGGTCATGTGGAACGGGTCGGCCGGTTCATGGTATGTTAAATCTGTGTTCATTTTCTTTTTCCATTCGTAGTATTGACGTAGAAGCCCTGGGCACACAGAATCATGTGTGATCCTGGACCAGTATACGTTTACTGTGTTATCTTTTTGTTCTGAGGCCTCAATCAGGATGTACTGACCGTGTGTTCGCTCTATTCTAGGTTGTCCAGGCCACTGTATTTCCAATCCGTCTGGTGAGCATAAAATTTTGACTCCCATCTTTGAGAGTATGTCTCGAGCTAATAAGTTCACTGGGCAATTAGGTGCTATGATGACGGGCTCTACTACTGTTTGGTTTCCGAAACGAATCGTTATTGGTTGTGTGTATGGTTGTTTTTCTTGTATCCCCGAGAACCCTATTGTGTTTAATGTTTTTCCCGATAATTCAACCCCTCCTGGTCTTTTGGTCAGTGTAGTTGCTGCAGCACCTGTATCAATCATGAATTCAACTTTTTCATTGCCAATTAAACCCGTTATCATGGGAGGGGACCAGGGTGGGCTCACTCGGGGGTGGGGTTCTCGTGGGCCTCGTCAGTAACCGTCCCCATTATGGTACGCCCATTCGTCGTATCCATCAGGTACGGGTCCTGCACTCACTCCCTGCATGTTCGGTCCCTGTTGCCATCCCCCTCTACTCTGGTTCCCTCGGCCTCTGCCTCCTTGTGATGCCCTATACCCTCCTCCATTGCTACCTCTTCCACGGTTCTGTGGCATAGGTGGCCCATGTGCTGGCCCCTGTTCCCCATATTGTGGGTTGCGTGGGTAGGAAGGCGCCACTGCGCCACACTGCCGTGCATAATGCCCATAGATCCCACAAGTATAGCATCGGATCTGACTTACATCTCTTCGTGGGTATGATTGCATTGGCTGGGATGCATATTGCACTGGTGGTTTGTTACTGAGTGGTGGTGGGGCCGCGGGTGTTAAAGCGGGAGCCATCACACTTGGTGCTGGTGCCAGAATGGCCTGCGCTGCTGCCTTGATAGTTGCTTGTTCCACCGCTTTTGTGAGTTGTTCCACAAGCTTGTCACCTGTTTTGTTTCCCTGGCTCTCTTTCTTATCTTTCTCTGCCTTCCTATGACGCTTCAATCCATGCTCCACGTGTTGCACCCATACATTCTGTGGCAACACATCCAGTCCCACTGTGTCTTTTAATTTATTTTGAACTGGTTGTGGCAGCCCTTCTACCACCCCTTTCCTGAAATGTATTTGTGCCAGTGCTGAATTGTCTGGTCTTTCCCCGGTTCCTTTTTCCCACATCTCCCACGCCCTCACCAGGTACTCATGGGTGTTCTCACTCTCTTTTATCTGCAGGCTGGTTAATGCGTCAACCGTATAGGCTGTCGGATAGCTTCGTCTCAGGGACCCCCATATCCGGTTACGATATGCATTAAAATGTTCGTCCTCAGGTCTCCCCTCACTCTTGGCTACTCTCTCTGCCTCCAATAGAGCCCTATCCGCGTGGACTTTTATCAGTATTGTGCGTATGTCTGCCAGAGCTAACTGATCCTGACAAGTCTCTCTCTCAAATGTGGTGATCCAGGAAGCTGCACCATTGGCTATTGGTGGCAAGCGTTTGATTAGTGCCTCAAGATCTGTCCTACCCCATGGCACATATTTTCTCTGGTTCTGGCCTGTTGCTATTAAAGGATACATCCCTGTTGGAACCTGTGGAACTTGTGTGACACACATGGGTTCATCTTCACCTTTGTACCTTTTGTACAAGCTTCTACCTGTTCTCATCTGATGCATGTGTGCTTGATTTAGCTTCACTGGGAGTTTCCTCATTTCATATTCCTCCTCACTACTCTCTTCTGTGTCCGTATCTTCTGGTTCCCAGTGTTGCCTTCTCTGTCCTCTCATCACATCACCAGCCGCTAGTCTTTTTCCTGTTATAGTAACTTCATCTAGATCTCCTTTCCTATCCCTCACTGCTGGGGTAGAAGTGTATATAGGTGGGGTATACATTGGTTGCCCCTGATCATACAATTCCTTGGGATACTGAAGAATGGATAGCCCTGCATGTCTTGATGTGTTGTCTGTGATAGTCTGAACCGGACGTGTGTGTGTGTCTTTGGGCCTAGCCCCCCCCTCTCTGCTCTGTTGGAGCAGGGAAGTGTGTGTGGACTCTTGGCCCCCACCTTTTCAACTCTGTCTGAGCAGCGAACTGTGGGTGAACTCTCGGCCCCCACCCTCTCTGCTCTCACTGCGCGGTGAACTTCTTCTTTCTGTCTGTCTCCCTTTCTCTGCCTCTCACCACTTTCTCTCTCCTCTCTAGACTTGTTGAATCCCTCACTCTGTACAAAATCATGAGATGACATATATGTGGCATATTCTGGGGGGTCAGTGCGCTCAGCCCTGTCAGCCCCTCTATTCTCCCTGTTCATGCTCTCTTCAGTATCTGATTCCTTTGAGTCTACCTCCTCTATTCTTTCATTGATGTTGTCTATGAGGCCTTGCACCAGGCCATTTGTGCTTACACATTGGTCATGTGTGCGGGCTAAATCAGTTGCTAAACGCAGTTCACTCCCTTGTCCAGTTACAGTTACTAAATGTGCAGTGTTTGCCATCATTGTTCGTTAAAGCGTGTGTACATTCTGCAAGTCTGTCTACCCTATCTGCAATGTATTCTGTTTTCATTTTCACTAGGTTGGACACACCTTCCATCTCTTCGTCAATTATCTCTAATCTTTGTGCAGGAATTACCACCATAGGTGCTTGTGTTACCAAGTCCCTGCGGCTGAACCCATTATATGGTGGGGGCGCGCTGGCTGTAGCCACAGGTAGAGGTGGATACAGTGTGTTTTCTGTCTCCCTACTTTCTTCCATATTCTTTCCTCTTTTTTCTGGGTCATTTTCGATCTGTGTCTTTTCTCCCTTCTCCACTGAATTTTGTCTCTTTCTTTTGTTTGCCATTATCGCCCCTTTCATGATCATCCCCATTATTTCGTCTCTAAATATATTCTCATCACTCCAGCCATCTCGGGCATGTCTTTTCGACTGGAGGAAGTTTTTCTCATCTATCTTCCTCTTTTTCTGTTCCATCTCATCTGTTGAACGCTGTCTCAACATTACACAATCTTCTCTGGTTGGAACAGGTTTGTCTGCTTCGGGATACCATCCTCTCCTAATCCAATCTTTTATTAGCTTTTCTAAGTTCCTGATTTTGTCTTTTGCAACCGCCTTTGCATTGTTTTTGTCAAAATGCTCTTTGATGTCCAGCACCAATTGACCTGCTGACCCTGCTCTCGAGTTTGCTTGGTCTGCCATAACTCAACCTGCACTGGCTACACTTCCTTTGTTTACTGCCAACGCAAGTCTAGGGTTAAGTACTGGATTTATCAGGTCCCAACCTACTATAATGCCCCCTAGTATTCTCTCTGTGATTTCTGCGAATCTAGGTTTCTCACCATTGACTAGTAAACTGTTTAAATTTATGTGTCCCCTCACTTGTGGTGGCGGGAACCAAATATCACCGTCTCCCCACGTTTTACGCTCCCAGAGGGGTATTACAGTTATCTGAATTTTCTCGTACCAAATTTCAGGTCTCCCTTTTTTCTGTCTTTTTTCTACGGGCGCCCAAACTGCGTTTCCAAAAGCTATGGGGTCGTCGTGGAGCCAGTAATAGAACTCTTTTAGTTTTACTGTCCACTTAACTTCGTGTTTTTTCCCTCCCTCTTTTGGAGGGAGAAGTGATTTTTCGTAGACTGTGTCAAATAATCCTAATAAATATCGTGGATTGATCAGACGATTCTCAAACGAGGATAACCACTCCAATATGTTCTCCTCCTGATATGGGCAGTGATTTCTTAGGTACCCTGCACTCGCTCCCACCACTTCTACGTGTTTTCTTATTATCTCAGCCCCTGTTTTGCCTGGGTAAGTTAACAATGTATCCAACCACCAACGGCTCTTGGGTGCTATTATTCTGTAATCACCCCTGATAGCTGTTGGAGTTGTATTCTCTAATTCTAACTCCCTCTCTACCTCCTCTACGTTCATCTATGGTTGACTAAATATAGATGCTTGCCCCACAGTTGTGTTTTTATCAGAAACAGGCCCTTATAACCAATTAGACCTGTTATAGAAACTTTTTTGATCAGAACTAGGCCTTTATAATCAATCAGACCTGTTATAGAAACTTTTTTGATCAGAACTAGGCCTTTATAATCAATTAGGCCTTTTCCCTTCCCCCCTGTTTTCTTTTCTCTTTTTTTTTTTTTTTTTTTTTTAATTGTTTTCTGAACCTTGTTTGCTTTTATCACTCCTCGCCAATCCGGTGCCTTATTGTACAGTTTCCTGTACGGCCAAGGGGTTCATGAGCCCACCGAAGGGAATTGCAGATACACAAACAAGGTTTTACTAAACACACTGAGTTAGTCTGAATGATCCACTTATCCGGTTGTTTGTTGGATTCTTGCATCCACCGAAAGCTTACCCATTCAGACGTAACAAAGGTGTGTTATATCAGTGTTAAATCAGTGCTATTTCAATGCTATATCACTGATTTACTCTATCATCTGAGTGCTTCTGATCTTAATTTGACACTTTTGCTGAACACAACAGTTGTGGGTATTACTTCTATTATTTATTTGTAAGTCACTTATCTTTTGAAAGACTATCAATCTTACAAATATTCACTTCTGTCCTATAGTACTGTATAAAGACAGGAGTCGGGTGTCTGAAAATTCAAACTTCCTCCTGATACATACACAGAACTGTGCGTGGCGCAGTGCCAGCCGTGTGTCTCTCTGCACTCAATTCTACCTTTCTTTATCCTATTTACACGCTTTTGCCCTATTTACATTTAAAAAATTTGCGCTACTCGCTTTACACGCGCTAACCGTGCTTGGTCGCGTTACACGCTTATCCTTTACCTCTAACCCAGAGGGTGAGCACATCCGGGATGTAGGCTAAATTGTAGGTCAAGAGTAGGCTAACGAGCTCAGACACTACTTCGATTATCTACTTCAGTTGCTACGCGGAAGGGTCAACCATGCTCACCCCCCGTTTAGGAACTCTGGTCTGTTACGCAGTCCGTACTAATCTCCCTCCTCCCTCTAAACCTAATGTTTAGGTAGTCAGGTCTATTATGCAGACCTACTAATCTCCCTCCTCCCTCTAAACCTAATGTTTAGGTAGTCAGGCCTTTTACAGTACCTACTAATGCTTTTTCTTATTTAAAACTGACAATTCACAAAGGCCTTGTGGGTTTTTGTATCACTATCCACCATCCACTCACACTTGCTGCTTCCTTCAAGATCCAAGATGACAGACAAAAACTAACTAATCAATATTCTAAGCTATGGACAATTCAATGAAATAGGTTTGTCCTCACCTTATTTTTCTCGCAGGCCTGCTTTTTGTCTGCCGCCAAAGATCTCGAAGCCCCACTCTGAGCCTCGTGCTCCAGGTGAGGGTTTGGTTGGTCCACCTCTCCTCAGTTCAGCGTCGGTGTCACCAATTTGTTAGGAAAAATACTCTGCGTGTTGTTTCGGAGAGGAACCACCATACGAAGCAATTTGTTGTAACAAGGTTGAGTTTTACTGGTAGGTAACGACACAAAACAACTTGCTCAATAGACAGTCAAGTACAGTCAAGCAAGCCGGAGAATGCATTCTAAAGTCTAAACAGAAGATGCTCGCACTTTTAAGGCCTAATTCTGTGATGTCACTTCTGGCCCCTGGGCCGCCCATCGATCGATCTTTAAGATTGTGAAATACTGTCTCGTCCACTCTGCCCTTAGTTATAACACATGATTCTTGTGGTATTTCCCATTGACAGAACTTCTGCTTTTTATCTGCTGACATGTATGTCTGGACACTTTCCCTTATCTATGGCCCAGACTTGACCACTTGATTTATCCTCATGCCTTTCACCTCTTCTGGGCCGTTGTCCCAGTTACTTGCTGTTTGATACATTTGGTTAAATGTGATATGATTAGATACATTTGATAATTCAAAATTATCTTACACCACCCAAGGTGTTCCTTCTTGATGCATCTTTGCCAGTCTTTCCTTCAGTGTTCTGTTTGCTCGTTCCACCTGTCCTGATGATTGCGGGTGGTAAGGACAGTGAAAAGACCATTCGATGTTCAGCATTCGGCATACCTCTGCACAGACTGCTCCGGTGAAGTGACTTCCATTATCCGAACAGATCTGATCTGGTAGGCCATAGCGAGGAATGAAATCTTTGACCAGCACTTTGGCTGTGTGTGCAGCTGTTCCTCGGCGGGCAGGGTAAGCTTCAATCCAACGAGAAAATTTGTCGATGACCACGAGGACGTCTCTGTATCCTTTGCACGCTGGCAGTGTGATGTAGTCCACTTGGAGGCAACGAAAAGGACCAGGGGGGGCAGGAACCTTCAGCATGGGAAGTTTTACTTTCCGATCATGGTTGTTTTTCATGCAGGTGACACATCGCTTAACAACATCTTTTGCCACGCCGGTGAATTTTGGATTCCACCAGACCTGACTAAACCTATTGCGCATCTTTTCCACACCCACATGTCCTAGTGAGTGAAGTTGCGTGGCTAGGTATGGCAGTAAGTTCTGAGGGGCCACTGTCTTCGTTCCCTGTCGCCACACCTTGTCATCGTGTAGTTTTGCACTGTTTCCCATCCAATTCCACTTCTCCTCTTGGCTTGAGGCATTTTGCATCTCCATTATGCTCGCTAAGCTTTCCTTCCGCCATTCTTCGTTTTCAGAATCCTTTCTCAATCGAAGGCATTTTGCGTAGTCGTTTTCCATTCCGAGGTCAGTTTTCATTTCAATGTTTCCATTTCTCCTCCCCTCTTTTTGTCTTGCTGCTTTTCTGGATGCGTCATCAGCTAGGGCGTTACCACGGGCTTCTGGGGTGTCCAAGTGAGTGTGAGCTTTCACCTTGACCACCGCCAGTTCTTCGGGGAGTAGCATTGCGTCCAATAAGTCTGCTACTAATTGACCATTTTTTATGGGCGTGCCTTTGGCCGTGACAAACCCTCGTTGGGCCCAAAGACGGCCGAAGTCCATCACGACCCCCAAGGCGTAACGGGAATCGCAGTAGACTGTGGCAGACTTTCCTTCAGCCAATTTGAGTGCTTGGGTTAATGCTTTCAATTCTGCTTGCTGTGCTGACGTTCCGGGATCCATAGATCCTGTTTCCAAGACTTCGTGTTCCGTTGTGACAGCCCATCCTGCTCCCCGGATGCCATCCTCCACCAGTGAAGATCCGTCAGTGTACAAGACAAGCTCGGGGTTGTGGAGAGGATCTTCTTTCACAAAGTGTTCCTGATCCATCAAGGCGATCAAGTCTTCACACACATGGTCATCTTCTTCGTTCGTGGCGTCCGTGGGGGCAATCATGGTTGAGAGATTTGAGACAGAGGCTTTTTGGAGAGAGATGTTGGGTGCTTCCAGCACGGCTTGCCAGTTTCCCCAGCGGCTATCTGAGACGCATGGGACCTTCCTGCCAGCCAGCAAAGCATTCACAGAGTGTGGGCAACGGATGGTGATCTTCTGATCAAGCACAAGATTGGTCACGAGTTGGTTGGCGAGGTACACGGCTTGTACCGCTCTCAGGCATGGGCCAAAGCCCAGTGCAGTTGTGTCCAATTTGGCCGAATAGTAGCCCACAGGTCTCCACAATCCTCCATGTTCCTGTGTCAGTGCTGATGTCATGAACCCACGACACTCATTGACAAAGAGTGTAAAGGGTCTCTGCACATTGGGAAGTCCCAGCGCGGGGGCTTCACACAGGCAGTTCTTCAAATCCTCAAAGGCTTGTCGTGCTTCGGTTCCGAGGCTGATCTTGTCTCGGGAGTCTGGTTTTCCTTTCAGCATGTCGTTCAGTGGTTGGGCGGTCTCCGTGTAATTGTCCACCCAATTTCTGTTGTCTGCTTGCCTGCGAGAGGCGGCACCGTGAGGTCCATCCGCACCGCGTGTGGGCACCATGTCGCTCTCATCGCGCACCACGGAATCATCTGTGTGGGGGGGTGCGGATGCAGATGCGGCACCGTTGCTTGGTGGTTGGTGCTGGTCCTGTTGAGAGGAGAATGGCAGTGGCATTGGGAGCAGGTGGGGATGGGGGGGGTTAATAGGTGACTGCATCAGAGGCATTGGTTGGTAGGGCGCGTGGTGTGGAGTGCTTGCAAGAGGCATGTGTGTTCCTGGATAGCTGTCCTCTGGGGAAGGAAACATGCTTGTGTGAGATTCCCCCACATGGCCATCAGATGGCGCCGTTCCCATTTCGTAGTCGGGGGGAGGTGCTGAGAGATCTGGGTACATCCCTCCGACCGCCCCCTGTTGCTCCCGCCCCCCTGGAGGACCCGGCCATCCTCTGGGTGAAATCGCCAGTCTATCCCTGGACTCACACGCCTCAAGTTTCTTTTTAAACTCCGCGACATCTCGTTTTAACTGTTGAATCGACTGGCTTGTTTGCTGACACTCCATCAAAGCAATCGAAACATTCTTGGTCTTTTTCTCTACCCAAGACTCATACACCGCCAGAACTTTGCGTTTTGGCCACCAGTCACGGGTCTCAGTGATGTTATATTTCTTTTTAACTTGTACCTCGTGTTTGCTGAATTCATACTTCTTTTCAGCCCATGCTTCCAGTCCCTTATTAATCTGATAGCCATACACCATTTCATCCACCTCTGTGGGTTCAGCAGCCGTGGCCATTTTCCAAATTGTTCTTATAGCCACACAATATAAATCAAATTCAATTCAACTTTCCAAATTTATTAACTGTAATTTTAACCACAATGTGTTTCCTCTGTGTCCTACACACTATAACCAAATTTAATTTTGACTTTCCCAATTTATTAGCTGTAATTTTAACCACAATGTGTTTTCTTTGTCTCTTCACACACTGCACAAATTCCACAGCATCTCCTATCTTCCTATCTCACACACACACACACACACCCCTCCCTCTCTGTAGGAGACAAAACGGGTGCGTGCGATCACCACTAGCCCCCACCCTCGCCCTTCCCTGTCTTTGGAAGAGGAGAGAGTAGCGCAGCTATGAATGATCTTGTTCTCGGGCAAACCAGCCCAGAACCCTGTGGGTGTCTCAGAACTATTTCCGGACCAAATTCCTCTTGACCACCCTCTGCCGTGCTGGATTCGGCGATCCGCACCTCGACTATATGTATCTTATCCAAGCCTTCAGAAAACAAAATAACCAACGGTTTCCACACTTAGAACCAGCTAATCATAGAAACAGCCTTCACGCAACCCCGTCGAGCTGAGTTCAGGACACGTAAGCAAAGTGTCGTCTAAACACAAGAACAGATCATATATCGGTTTTCGAAGTAAACTCCGAGCCTGACGTCAACCCCTCTACAGAATACGGCGAGACTGATAGAGTTAGTGCACAACCAAATAGCTATATCAACGAACATTAACAACAAACATTTGTAACAGGCATTTATAGCAAACATTTATAACAAACATAGCATGTGTCAAATGATCCCAGCGCTTGAATCACTGATACAGGTTAATCATCAAAAGTACTAGATCCTTGATGGTACAACATTCCCACTCTTTTTTTGTTTTAACTGATTGGCAGACTAAAAAAGAAACCATAAAACAGACTTATCTAAACTAGTTCTTTAACTTCGTACTGGAACTGAGTGAGGTCAGCGAACATCACCTGGGAATGTGGAGCAGGCCCCAGTCAAGATGCGGCCTTCAGTGGAATGTGTCTTCCCCGGACCAGGCAGGCGATGTCACGACGACCAGGCAGGAGATGTCACGACGACCAGGCAGGCGATGTCCCGACGTCACGCAGCAGCCAGCGGAAAGCTTGGTTTCGGCACCACTGTGAGATTTCTTTCTGTATTTATTTAGTCTATTATACTTAATTCTAAAGGGTGGTCTAGTGGGTTGTTGCAATCAATGAAGCTGGAGCGGTTCGGATCTGAGCCAAGATATTTATTGTAGCAGACAAGAAATATCACTAAGTACTTTACTGAGTCTAAGTATTCTAAGTATTCTAAGTCTAAGTGGAACAGAGCTCTGAGAGTCGCCGTGTGTCGGGGTCTTCAGGAGATGGATGTCCGTCTCTCTCTCCGCGAGCTGAAGTCTGAACGTGGAGCGTTGGGCACCACGTAATTTAACTATGGGTATTACGTAAACGAACACGAATGTATAACAATTCTTCTGACACGTACACTCGTACACAGGCATGGCCATGACAGTCCATCAATGTCCTTCAGCCAGGCCTAGGATGGTTCACAACATATACATTCCACAGCGGCGCTGTCTCCGGGTGGATCGGCATATGGCCTCCATCCACTCTAACACAACCAAGAATGTGGGCCTCCACACATCAACAGGACGAGAGGGCCATGTACAAGTTTTTAGGAACATAAGAAATATCACTGGAATCTAACAGTCTTAGATTCATTCAGCATTAATTTGAGGGACTTTAGGGAATCCTGTACACAATCAAAAGCATGTTGAAGGTTTGAAACTGCTTGATCTATAGAGGGTGCTGAGGCATACAAAATTGTATCATCGGCATAAAAATGGACTTTGCAATGTTAGATGATCACAGATATTATTGATGTAAAGTGAGAACAATACCAGGCCTAAAATAGAGCCCTGAGGGACACCAGAATTAATTACTAGGGCCTCAGATGTAAGGCCTGCAACATCTATACATTGTGTTCAACCTGTGAAGTAGTTTTTGAACCATCTGAGGGAGACATTATCAAATCCCAGGGAGTCCAGTTTGCCAAAAAGTATCTCATGGTTTACTGTATCAAAAGCTTTCGACAGGTCAATAAATAAAGCGGCACAACATTGTTTCTTGTCTACAGCAGAGGCTATGTCATTTACCACAAGGGTTGTTGCAGTAATGGTACTGTGGCCAGCTCTGAAACCTGATTGAAAGGGGCATAAAATTGAGTTTAAAGATAGAAAAGAGCTAATTTGCTCATTTACAAAGGATTCCAACATTTTGGCTAGGCATGGGAGCTTGGAGATCGGCCTATAATTGTTCATATCATTTGGGTCTCCACCTTTATGAAGGGGCACCACTAATGCAGATTTCCAGATGCTAGGAATGTAGCCAGAAAAAAGTGATAGATTCAAAATGTGGGTCAAGGGTCTGGCTATAATGGGGGCAGCAAGCTTCAAGAGACGTGGGTCTAACTGGTCTGCACCCACTGAGCTCTTCATACATTTAGAATTACGAAGAGCAGAGAGGACTTCATGCTGTTGTATTGGTCTAAAAGAGAAGGAAGTGGTTGGGTCAGTTCCCAGCGACCTGGCATCAACAGTGAAGTTATCTAGCACTCCATCCGGTACATCAGGGAAATTAGAAAGGTCAAACAAAGTGCCGCATTGGATAAAATGATTATTGAAAGCATTACAAACTTCCTTAGGATCATTAATTGCTTTATCTTCCAGCATGATCTGCTGGGGTAGTGTAGGTGGGGAAACCCCTTTAAGAGACTTAACTGTTTTCCAGAATTTTGTTGGATTACTACCACAAGCAGACAAATGATTCACAAAGTAGAGTAGGATTTGGCCATTTTCACCAGATGTGTGCATTTGTTTCGAAGGTGTCTAAAAGATTGCCAAGCTGCAGCAGAGCCAGTGGATCTTGCTAATGCCCAGGCCTTATTTCTATTAGTAGTGGCCTCACTTATGTCATGAGTAAACCAGGGATTAAAACGATTTTTTTATCCTACATTTCTTAAAAGGTGCATGTTTGTCAGTGATAGCATGAAAAACCGACAGGAAATAACTCAAGGCAACACCTACATCCGGAATAAGTTATATAGAGGTAAGATTGCTAGATAGCAAGTCAAATAAAAATGCCTGATCGTCAAGATTCTTGGGGGACCTTTTATAAACAATTAAAGGGGCAGCACCCTTTCTCCGTCCATCCCTGATGCAGCCCACTGGACAGTGATCACTAAAATCCAAGGGAAACACACAGGTGTGCAGGTAGTGCTGTGGCCTATTAGTAAGAATGAGATCTAACAGAGATGAGTTACTTGGGATTTTCATATTTGGGCGGGTGGATTCAGTAACCAATTGGGTAAGATTTGACTCCAAGCACAGGTCTTGAAATTCATTGGCTACAGGTGAGAACCAATCTAGGTTAAAATCGCCTAATATGACAGTTTCGCAGCTAGACACAGAAGAAAATTTTTCAGATAGACTCTGTAATGCTTCTGGGACAGCAGAGGGAGGTCGGTAAACACCCACAATGACGATAGGATAGTCACCAAGATTAATATTTACGGCTAACAGCTCAAATTGGCCCGGGAGGGAAGTGGAGATGCGTACAGAGCAGTTTAAGTTGTTTTTCACAAACATGGCAACACCACCCCCACGTTTAGCTCTATCAGTTCTAAAAACATTATAACCATCAATTGCAATATCTGACTCCTTGATATTAGGATTTAACCAAGATTCCGATATGACAGCCACGTCAGGATCAGAGTTGGTAATCCAAATTTTTCCATTCCAATTAATCCAAAGTCCGCTTTTTGGAGCACGCTCCTGGCATTTATGTGTACAACACCCAGACCTTTACGAGCCTTAAACTGAAATAGCGAATCAGACACATTCACAACATTGGAGCAATCGGCACCAACAGACGCACATCCAGCCGCAGCATTGGATATTACATTGTCAACACCGGTTGGCCTAAAAGATTCAACCTCAGGGTTAAGTAAAGCAGTCTTGTGTAATACATTTGGGCATTGTTGTGGAGCAGGCAAAGGATCAAAGGATACTATACATTACATGAGGATAGTCAGGCATGACGTGAATGTATATTAATATGAGATCCACTAGTATTCTGAGTGTAGGCAATTCAAAAAGAGATATATTAATTTTATAGACATCTGAGTAATCACTCTCTCTGACTAATGTCTCCACTGTTGATCATTGCTGAGTAGAAAATCACTATCACTCTCTGATGAGCAAGAAGATGTCTATAGCAGATGTTAGATGATTTTCATTAGAGGATGTAGCATTTAACTTTTTCTGTCTTTTTTTTTTAGGTTAAAGCCGATGTTTCCTTCTTTCACTTTCCAAGCTCTCATCCTCAGCTTCCTCTCCACACTTTGATTTCCTGGGAGGTTTTCTTTCCTAACCATAACATTTAAAACATCTCCATGTCCACATATCTCTCTTTGTCTGTTTTCATTTACCACTTCTCAGCAGGATCAATTCTGCTAAAGGCATACACAAGCAAAACAAATATTTCAGTATCTGCAGCAACAACCATAAACGGTCTGTCTGATAATGATGCATGCCAACAACTACTCAATCTCCTTTAGGGTGGTTGCAAATACTTTTGATGTGATCAACCAAGCATTGCTGGTTCTGTAAATACCAGTGTGATGTCAAGCCTTGATCTGACTGAGTTCATTTTGTCGTAATTAGTAAGAGAGTTAATCAGTTCTGTCTTGTTTTCACCACTATGAAAGGTGTTCCAGTCTTTGCCCTGTGGCATAGATTGCCCCTTGTCTGTGATCAAAGCCTTAATTCCTGCATGGCCCCTTCTCTTTGGAGTCCATGTCACTAGTTTTGCTGGATTTAACATCTTTGGTGGCATGCAGAATTGAAGTAGACTATCAGCATATTCCCCCCATGTTTCCTTTGGGGAAACCGACTGAACAGCAGCCATGCCATCAAATGACTGCCCTGATAGGGGGTTGTTCACCCACTGCCTCAGCCTCTGTGTTCATGCGGTTCGGTAGCGTTGCGTTTGGTCCTTGCCTCAGGGCCTTATCTTCTGTAGAAAGGGCTAACGGTACAGAGGTCAAAGGATATGAGTGAGCTTCCCTTGCGCTGTTAGCTTTGCCTACAAGCAGATTACCTATTAGTTTAGCTAATTATGTATTCGGTGGACTACTGGAGGGGGAGGGGGACGGGGACGGACTAACAGAACGAGAACCCTACCCACTTCTAGTCAAGTTAAGTAAAGTAGAGCTCCTACAGCAAAGTAGCCTGTAACCTATTTGGTGATGAGTTTGTAGTCTACTTTGTACTTATATAATATGGTCAGGGCCTACTGTTTAGCCTAAATGTTAATACAACAGATACGTGCCTAACATGAACCGATCCAAAGAATGTAACGATACATAGCCAATGAAACCGTATTTGATCTGTATTTGATCGTATTTGACAAGAGCTCTGATCAAATAAAAAAAAAAATGCTTAACCGATAAAACATTTAAGTTTAACTGATTGATGAAATAAAATCGAAAAATGTTTACTACCGTGCCCCCTTTAGTCTGTGCAGTTGGACTGTTAGGACACTGAGATGAAATTAAAGAGATAATTAACCGATTTCCACCACCTGTGAAAGGTGGGGTCTACATAAAGTCTCCAATTCTCTCTCACTACAGATGGATCTCACCCTCAGACACACATGCACGCACGCGCACTCACTCACTCACTCACTCACTCACTCACTCACTCACTCACTCACTCACTCACTCACTCACTCACTCACTCACTCACTCACTCACTCACTCACTCACTCACTCACTCACTCACTCACTCACTCACTCACTCACTCACTCACACTCCACTACATGCCAACATCCACACATCCCCTGCCAACATGCGTGCACCCATATTCCCCTAGACACTCTTTTTTGCCTTTTGTGATGTTTCTGTTAGTTTAATACAATATTTATTCTTTTAAACTAACATTCTCCTCACCTTTTTATCTTACGAGCCAAGCCATAACAGACGCATATGTATATGTCCTATATCCTTATATATGGACATGCAATAAGTCTTCACAGTGATTTGAAAGCCACAAATAGTGGCCCATAAGGTCATGAGTTAATATAAGGTATATGAACATGAATGACACGTCAACATCAACCCTTGTAATGACAACTAAGTGTGTGGTGGTGTTACGGTGAACTGACATTTAGGCTGTTTGGTGTGAGTAACAACTATATATATATAGATATATGTATGTGCATGTGTGACGATATATCAATGAATATGTATTCGTGATTTTGTGTGCCAACCCATATGTGTATGTATGTATGTATGTGTATATATCCATGTATGTGGGGGAGGCATGGCATTCTCGTGACTCATAATCATCCATGACTAAGATAGCAGGAGAATCGGCAGTGGGATGGAAGAAGCTGTAATTGTATGTTGCGCTCCCAACAGGGTGCTGGGAAAAGAAAGGCAAGCATGAGCAGTGATGCTGTGTTCTTATTTTTAGATCGCAATCACACCAAACCACCACTTGCAAATGTCTTTCTCTGTTCTCAACAACAGGCACCCCGAAACCTCATTTCATAATTATCCCTTCAAATTGTTTCATAAAACACCTAAAAATCATTTGTTATTATAATTATTACCATCGGTATACAGTAGATGTACATGAGGTATAACAAATTAATTTTCATATTTTTCAGTTGCAGATATGTTTCTTAGGTTAGGTTAGGTTAACCTGACAGTTCACTTCATTTCAAATCAATTCAGTTTTAGTTATTTTAAGCAAAGCAATTAACAGTGAACATTGTCTTAAGGCACTTTACCCAATTAGCCCTGATGCTTCTCATCAGCAGGGTATTGTTTACCCATGCTTTTCAAGGTAGAGAGGTCTAGCGCTCATGGTATGTTCATGAGTAATTCCCAATATGAACTGTAGGTGAAGAAAGTGAAGTAGTTTCTAACCGGAAGCGACATGGAAGGTAGTCTCCCCTCATTATGCCAACCTGTTTCAATAGTCTGTTATGCCAGGGTCATTTGACTATTGGCTATCCATCCATCCACTTGATTGCCTGTATTTATTCAAAATGAACTTAATTACTCATTTTCAATCCTCAGCCCTCTGACACACAGAAAGGATTTTTTGTAAAAAAAAAGAATATGTATATATATATAAAAAAAAAGCTGTCTGGTCTCAGGAATATCATACAGTAACTTCACAATGTATGCCACTAGGTGGCAGTACACCTTAGCTTTGTGGACCGGAAGTACAGCGTTGACCACATTCTCAGTTGTTAGTTTACTGAACTGAACCGACTTATCAAGTGAGGAGGAAAGGGAGGGGGCTTCTCATTATATTTCCATTTGAGAGCAAAACAAAACAAAAGCGAAGAAGAAAAGAAAAAAACACTAAGTGAGGGTGGGGGGAACATTCTAGAAAGTCTGACTTAGCTGGACTCATTAGGTATGGACTGGGAGGAGGGAAAGGGAGGTGATGGGGAGGGTGAACCATCTGTCATTTCCTTATTAGTTTAGATGTTTGACAGCCCCAGAAGGGGCACACCTTTCACTGGAGTAACCGTGAAGATATCAGTTAAGCCTGACTGACACAGCACTGGATGCCTGCTCCTGCTTTAGTTTTCAAATCACAATGTACTTGCTATGTAACAGGCAAGACAAGGGCAAGTCAGGCTACCAGGGTACTTTTCAACCGTTTCTGAAAGATGCAGGACATGAGGGTAGGATACAGTGTGCCATGCCAACATTTCAGTGGGATGCCATTAGGTCAACTACATTATAGGCTACTATACTATTTAGTTCGGATAGATCAGCTGATCGAAGCAAAACAGTGTGTGGGAAATGTCAAATCATGCACTCTGTAGGGTCTGTGGAAAACAGGGAATCTGTTGATGCAAATGGGATTGCAGATGCACACGTGCACAGTTTGCAGCTGTCATACACCCCCAGCCAGCACCTCCATAAGCCAGCTGTTCAAATCCCTCTGCACTCTCATCCTTCCTGGCACTTTCTACCCACTGACAGGTGTTTGCCACAATTACAGATGGGGAAATGAACCAGATACTTGGTTTTAATTTGATAAAACACTGATGCCTTACAAAGGAGAAATTGCTTGGGCCTAAATTACAATTGGTGACATGAAATGAGGTCAGTAATCTGCAATGGGGTGCATCAGCTTGCAAGTAACCCCAAATGAAGTGAATGCTCTTGCACAGACACACATGCATCTGCACTCTGTCACTCACTCTTTCGGGAATCCATGAAATGCATCACAATACTAAGGTGCAATTTGTGTGAATTAGATGATCATAATTTCTACAGCAGTAGATTATTTCTGCAACATGTGATTCGGTGGCATGGGAGCCATGGGCAGATTGCACATGACAAAGAAAAAAACATAAATCCTTTCTTTCACTAAAATGGTTTGGAAAATGTTACTGCAGGTTAGCCTTCTACTCTTGCAAGTGGTGGTTAAAATCTTAAAAGAAAAAAAATTGAACATCCTAGCTTGCAGAAAGGAAGAGCATTTGTGAAACCTTCTGCAGAGTTTCTCCACGGCCTAGAAAGCACTCTGCACTTTCTGCTAAGTGTCTTTTGTGCGTCAGTCAGGCAAGATGAAAACCCTTTTTTTTTTTTTTCTCTACCACATATTACGGATTTATGCTGCTTTTACGCAGGCCCTCTCAGTGCCTCGCCTCCGAGACAGAAGCAAGCAGCTGTCTCCATGGCAACGGGCTCTTTCAAAACCGCGGCAGAGCCTCGCGAACCACGGGTCCAGAGTGTCTGAGAGTGGCCGACCTCGGAAATGGAGCGAGAGGCCAGAGAGCAGGAGAAAAACGTATGTCCACTGACTTCGCTTCACTTCCGAGTCACGTGTCATGGGGCAGAAAGCATACAAAGCCCCCTCGTCCTACCCCCATTGCCCATTGGAGAGTGGACAGCAAGTGCTGATTGCAGCCACACTTCTCATTTGTGCCCACTGCTGGTCTGAGCTGGCAGAAAGCATATGTCAAATGACACGGCATGGCCATATAACAAGGTTTGTGACCAGGCATTTTTCACGACCACTCCAGGGCACTGCATGACACATGTCTTCCATTGATTAACATGTGGAAAACATGTCAGTAGGACTCTGTTCGTCATTTGTTCTGCCCTGGTATGCGTGATATTGGGGACAAGGTTGAGTGGAGGAAAGACTTTTATATGGCGCAGGTAGGAAGACTGAGTCAGCCACTCTATCGAGTGGCAGTACTCAGAGTCCTGCAGACAGCAGAGGAAGCCAATTAGCCGATAAAGCATGGCCAACCAACCATCCATCACTTTATTGCCTTACCTGGAAATGGCCTCGTAATTGAAGGGGCAATTTTTGGCATTTAGCGTCACTTTGTAGCTAAGCTATATTTGTCCTCTCCACGTTGCCACAGCCTTGCTCAGGTCATTAGGGGGCGGGTGCCTTGCCCTACTCAACCCCCATGCTTACGCGTTGGTTCTGCCAAGGAGACAAATACCATCTGTGCCCACGCGACACAGCCCAGGGTGGTATTTTTGGCATGCTTCGGGTGACAACCAACACCGCCCAGCCAGTGGATTGGACCCCCGACAGCCTCCTCGTTGTGATGCTGGTGGTGTTTTGGGGGGTGGGCAGGACTCCCTTCTGATAAAATTAGCGCTCACGGACTGCCTAACATAGCCCTAAAACTCATCCTCATTCATTACGATAAAGTTAGCTATTAGCGACGTGTGAATGTATGTGTTCTAATGCTTTATTTTTAGCAAAGACTTTCTAAAAGCGTGTTATTTGCTAGTTCCACTAATAATGGGAATAACTAATAGACATTAGGTTTTAATCAGTGTAGCTAAAGTTAGTACTGGTTAATACAGTATGTTCAAAGAACATTCAAAGACCAAAATAAAACGATTAACCTCACCAAATCCAAAAGAGGGGAGTCAGATGTTCATACCTAACAATAGCTGTTAATATTCTACACTTAACTTAAAGTGTTAAGTGTAGAATATTAACAGCTATTGTTAGGTATGAACATCTCACCCCCCTCTTTTGGATTTGGTGAGGTTAATCGTTTTATTCTGGTCTAAAAGGGATTTTGAACAATGATCTTTATTAAGACTCTTGCACGTGGTGTCTTCTTAACCACTTGACAGATCAAATTATCCATTGTATTTAAATGAAATGAGGCACTGTTTTTAAAGTTCAATGAGCTATGATCTTTTCTTTTTTCCTGCTAGACGGTGAGAGGTTCATTGGATGGCAAGCATTTTGTTTCACAGGAGGAAACACAACAGAAAGGAGACAGAATAAAACACATTTTTATTGTTTATTTTTTATTTGATGTTATGTTTTTTAGTTAAACCCCTCCAAACTCACAATGACAACTTGACATGACAACTGACGACTTTATCAAATCCAAAGGAAAAAGATCAATTAGAAGAAGCGACAGAAGAGAAAAATCCTGAAATTCTGAATATCCAAACAAAAGAAAAGAAAGAAAGTACAAAAATATTTTCCATTTCTTTATGTCCTTGATGACCTACTACCTGACTCTGACATTACTGACTAATCCTTTAAAACTGCCTCTAATCCCTTGTGTGTCTGCTACAGAGCAGATCTGTGTGGCCACGCACGTTTCTAAAATCACCACGGAGACCTGCTAAATCTGCCTCTTGTCTTTCCGCTCCCTTCCTCGCTTCACAGCTTGTGTTGCCTCAGGGTGCCAACTTTGTCAAGTGTCTCAGTGCGTATTGTCTCCACGCTGCCCACTGGGTGAGACGTTCCTCGCCAGGGAATCGGGCTTTGTCTGACGTTATTGTTACTACAGTTAGCAAGCTGTCATAAGGACATCAATGACACATCACGTACATGTGAATGGAGATGTTGTTTTTTCGGGGGGGGCATAAAGGGGGGTTGGGTGCGGATGTGGAGGCGGGGACTGGTGGTTGACTAACACCATCGTAGCCTTAGTCAGAGGAGCAGAACAACACATGGTTTGTGCACCTCCCCTGCGCTTGTTCAGTCATTCATAAAAAAAAAACGTCACTGCCACTCCCACTGGGCATTCAAGAAACATGGGTTCCTGCTTTTCATTCAACTGTCAGGCGCCCATTATCCATCTATTCAAATGGGATGATGTGCAAGTCTGTTTTGATGCATTGCTTTCTGGAGGAGCTGTGGATAACCTGGGGGCTTTGACAATGGTCCCACACAAAGGTCATGGAGAAACAAAGTTTTGGTAGAGGCAGGCGTTTGGACAATTGGAGTGGAGGAGATGAGGAGGAGTGGGGAGATGGGAGATAAGAGAGAATAGAAAGAGGAGAGAAGAAAGATGAGCGGAGAGAAGAGAAAGAAGTGAGGAAAGAGGAGGGGGGGAGTAAAGAGAGAGGAGAGGGGAGGCTGGTGTTGGGGATGGGGATGGTGGGCAGACTGCCATTCCTCCTCCTGTCACTGAACTGCAGAACAGCTTGATTATCCATCCCCATGACAACCATGGAAGAGACTGAGGGTTCTCTGTTCTTAAAAAAAAAAAAAAAAAATCAGGATGTCTCTTGTCTGAGTCTCTCACTGTGGAGGTACTGCAGAGATGTAAGCCTTTGGAGTGAAACTCTTAACTTTGTGCCATGCCCCTGTGCCGCCTGTCTGACTTTGCCCCCCCCCCCCCCCCCTGAGACTACTCAAAGGGCCACAGACAGACAGACACAAAGCCCTGAACATGGACCTTGCAGTCTTATAGTATGGAGTCGAAGTCTATGGAAGGACAGGAGTTTTAACCCAGAACACTCCTCCCCCTCCTCCTCCCCTCGTGCAACCCACGATGCCAGCCTCTGATATTTTACAGGACTTGTATGATATTTAAATGCAGACTTTTATTTATACAGATATTTACATACATATACATTTACACAGTGGATACTTTTCAGTGGATACTTTAGATCACTTAACTATCCAGTGACCTACAGTTAATCAAAACATGCTTTGTAGGGCTCGTGTTATAGTGGTAAAATACTGGAGCTCTGGTATTGACAGTTTTCATGTTTTCGAGATGATTTACCACCCTTCAAAACTAAATGGACAAATGTGTGTTTTGTTGTGTTTTACCATCAAAATGGGGTGGATCAGAGCAGTCTCTCCATCATGAGGACTTCTATAGACTTCTTAGAAAACCAGGAACCTCAGGTCAAGCTTTGTTACAATGGAAGAGTCACGTTTCTGGAGGAAGTGAACAGGTCAGAGTTGTTTATCACTAGTCCGTCGGATCACAGCATGCTCCCAGACACAGATAACCTGCAGACAGCACCAGCAGTCACAGCCTAGCCTAGGCTATCCCAGCCTCTCCTGGTCCCAACGCTGTGGCGACTAGCCTGCTCAATACACCAGCATAGAACAATGAATAAGAGGCGTGAGTGGGTGACCATTAGCAACTATATGCTAATAAGACCCACTGCAGGCTTGATTCAAAACGCCAAGAGTGAGTCATGACTTCATTCATTACCTCTGAGGTGTCGGAGGCTTGTGACGAAGGTAGGGGTTAACAATGTCTTCATTAGTTGTAATGCTTGTCACCTCCTACCCGCGGAGAGCGAGTCTGCCTTCATAATGTCCTCGGGATGATTCACGTATAAGAGGGTAGCCACTCACCAAGGGTTTTCATCGTGGCGCGGGTTGTCCGTGATCACCTTTATGAATTAAGCTTTTCCTTCAGAGTGCATGTCTTCCCACACGCAGTGTTTTTGTTCTACCTCTCGCCAAAATGCACTGCCTAAGAGCACGGCAATCCATGAGTTCGTGGGGTTTCATGAAGTGAGATGATGTCAAAGTGAGTTCATTAACCCAGAGAGACCTGTGAGACCTGAGAGACCCAGAGAGAGTGAATTTCAACTGATTTGTTGAATTGAATACAGCGTATTGTAATTGTAATTCACAATTCACTAGTTAAATTTGAAGGTCAAGGATGTTTTACATGTGTGTTCAACAGGATGAAATGCGGTCACGTAAGAACAAGACCTTCACTACTACATGTAGATTCAGGAATATAACACTGATTTCCGAACAAAAGTCCAATACATAGTTTTGTAGTCAAAACTACAAACATGGCGGCAAATGTAAGCAAATGCAGTGCACAGTCTACAATACAGTGTACAGGAATTTGCGATGTATTGGCTTGTCCTCAGGTCATGTTAACAATAGTTATATTAAGTGTTGGTGTTGGTGGGTAACCTTTGTACAGGTCGGGCCCAGGTCTGGCATAAATGTCAAGTGTACCACATGGGCATAACACATTTGGTAGGCATCACAGCTATCAGGTTTCCTTTCTTGATTTCCCTCCAAGGCTTAGATGTGTTCCTCTACACCAGGGGTTCTCAATCCCTCTGCCCCCCCCCCCCCCGCCTGGATATCTTCTGTCATAATCCTCTTGATTTTTTTAAATTAATTTATTCATTAATTTTATTAATTAATTCAGGTGTGTTCAGGTCATTAAGAGTGTCAGAGTCCAGTATGCAGAGTAGTGAAAGACAGAACACATGCAGGCCAGAAGGGATGCCAGGAGCATGCTTCAGAACTCTGCTCTAAATTCCCAAACACTGTACCCGTCTGGTTATGCCTTTGTTTTCCTGCGCAGCAAGGACCCTGGACACACTGTGTAATTAAATGTAATCAGCAGAAGGATGCAAATCAACTCAGCTGGACTCTTGACACACCACGAGGTGTGCAATTGCTCTGTCTCAGTGATTGCTTTGTGCACCTTCAACACACACACACACACACACACACACACATATATATATATTTCAGCCTTCCATCCTGGGAGTACAGAAAATTTAATTTCCTGCCATTGACCTTCATGACTCATCTTGCCAGCTCATTGGTCAATAACTGCATGAATGTGTTTGGTTATTTCTTAGATATTGATCAGTGATGCTTTGATATTACCTTTACAAACTAAAAATAAAGGTCCATTATTTAGTTGTTTAAAAGTCAAACAATGAGAGAGAGAGAGAGAGAGAGAGAGAGAGAGAGAGAGAGAGACTCAATCACAAGGGCAAATGCCTGATAAACAGACTCCCATTACCACTGCAAAAGCGCAAAAGTTAACCAACCTCCCACGCAAATCTGATTGAATACAGCTCAAACCCTCTCCCTCCACTCTATTTTTGGGCAAAAGTCGAAAAGACATTTTCATGATTTAACTAGCAGCAAGTCAAGCTGATACTTCATGTACTGTAACATGCGGTACAGAATACTATAGAGCTAAGTGCTGAGTTATTCAGACTGAAGGGTCGGACTGTCCAGAAATATTCTGGCTCATGAATACTAATTACTATTAAAGGTACTATTAAAAGTGCGACATGCACTTTTGTTGTTATGTGCTTGTTTTTACAATTTACCTTTTCATATACAACTTTTTTCCATGTGGCAATGCAATAACATTATTGAAGAGCTACAAAATATAGTGTTTCCTTGACACTTACGTACTTTGCATCTTGCTTCTCTTTTTCCGAATTAATTACTGTATATTCATTTACATTTTTCAGGGATAATAAAGTCTTAACAAATGCAACAGAAGCCCTGAAACCAACACACACAACACGCTATCCATAGAAGTTACAGGAATATTGACGTCCACGCCAGTCTAGAAGTACTGTTTTTGACAACAGACACCACATATTGTGTCTCTAATGCTTACAGGACTGTGTCATGCACAAAGTGAGTCTCTCACCTGACAATACACAGTGACACATATCTCAACTAACCCTGCTCAATCCCACCGTAGCCCAGCCATTTTACAACTAATAGCTCTCCGGGATCTATGTATATATGGTAAGTATGGTCTTTACTGCTTAAGTGAACACATCCTAAACCACTGGCTGCCTGGCGGTCCCTCCATCCCTCTGTTTTGGCGCCCATAGGCATTACAAGCCCCCCCCCCCCCCCCCCCCCCCTGTCTGTTTGCCCTCTACCCACCACCTGTGGCACACTGTTATTGCCATGATGAATGCAGACTCATGCTGGCGCCCCTCCCTGCCCGGCCCTGAGGGCAAGCAGCATCCTACTGCCAGGTGATGCTAATGGTAACATTGGTATTCAGCGTGGCGCCACCGGAAGTGGCAGAGCGGCACAGTGGTGGCAGACCGTGATTGCTAATGCGTCTGGGTGTAATTACAAAGCCCAAGGAGAGATATTGAATAGGGAGAGAAATAGAGATAGAGAAAAAGAGAGAGAGAGAGAGAGAGATGGGAAGTGGGAGAGAGGTGGGGAGAGAGAGAGGCGGGGAGAGAGAAAGAAAGAAAGAGGGAGAGAGAGGGGACAGACCGAGAGATATTAATTTCCTTTGTGATCGCTCATGTCGGTGGACAGCCGGCGTGACCTGGAATCCTTTGAGCTGAAAGACCCCAAATCAACTCACTCAGCCCTGTGCTCCTCTGGTCCAGACCTCTGCCCTCTTGTTAATATAATTGAGCTCTTTGCAAAAACACCTACCCCACCCATTTCCTATCTCTCACACTCTTTCTCTCTCTCTCTCTCTCTCTCTCTCTCTCTTCCTCGTTCACTCTATCTGTATCCAGAGGATCATCTGCATATCATATTATTCATACTCGCACACTACCTAGATTTCGGTGGGTGTGCACTGTGCAAGGTCAGTTTTTTATTTTCCACAGCCTTATTTAACATAACACATTTCTGCAGGATATATAGTTGTCGGATTTCAGCAACAGATTCATAAGGACTAGTGCTACAGATTGTAAATCACTTAGACTCTGAGAGGGTATAAAACAGCAAATGCAAGCACACAGCACTTGCAAATGCAAGCACACAGCTCACAAAATCAGTAATTAGGCTACTTCATGGTTCTTAACGCTGAAGTTTATGGCTTGTGTTATGTACACGTACATACACATAAGTACACTTAGATTCATTTATATAGTGTTTATTGATTTGTTTAATTAATTACTTGCACCTGCTGTGTCTTTCTGTGTGCAGGTGACGGTCCCTCAGTAGGGGTGGGGAAATCTGTTTAATTGCAATGATGGGGAACCTGAAGGAAAAAATGGTAAAGACTGTGCGAGATACATGTATCGATATAGTTGCTGCAGCAGGCATTGTTCCTTTGTATGTGTAACGGTAGCCACACGGGGATACTGGGGGTAGGAAGTACCAGCCAGTAGTTTACAACAAAAAAAAAGTAAACAAAACTGAACTAAACCGAAAGAAATCAAACTGCGCAGGACTCTCTCTGTGCGTGTCAAGACTGACAGGGACGCTGGAGAATGACATCCTTTGGTGGGAAAGAAGGTAAGCCTCATCTCTCTGGGGGTCTGTCAGGTGCCAGACCATCTGAGTTATGTTTGTTTTCTTTTGTTTTACACACACACACACACACACACACACACACACACCTTTATTACGGCCCTACTTTCCATCCTTTTGAGTGCACCGAGCTGGGAGAGTAGCTTGGTACATGTAATGAGTCATCCGGTAAAGAAAGTAAGCCTCATCTCTCTGAGGTTGTGTCAGGTGCTCAATGTCCTGAAAGCGCTAAGTGCATTCAAGTCACTGACCGTGTCTCAGAGTTCATACTCTGTTACCTTTCAGTTGATCATTCAGTTTGACCAGTAAGGTTTTGGCCACTGCTCCGAGCGTCTGTGTCATCTATATTTCATGAGCACCTGCCAAAGTAAGGCTTTGCTCAGCGATTTAAATTCATCTCAGGTAGCGTTAGCTCCCACAGCATCACCCCAGCATGTGTGCACATTCTGCAGGAGCCTCTCCAGCATTTAAACAACAACAGCGTGTTGATGCTGGTTGTTGTTGTCTCGCCGTAGCTCGCGGTCGCAGAGTCGCTATGGTTACGTGGGTCATGCTTTGACTTCCCTCTCAGCTTATCTCCTCCATCGCCGTGATGCGACCCACACACCCCCTCGTAGACTGCAATGTTATGAAGTGGGCCCTGTGGCTCCACCGGTAGGTAATTAGGATACTTCATGTTTTCTTAACCCCCCCCCCGAGGTGTGTGTGTGTGTGTGTGTGTGTGTGTGTGTGTGTGTGTGTGTGTGTGTGTGTGTGTGTGTGTGTGTGTGTGTGTGTGTGTGTGTGCTTAAATGTATGTGTGTGTGTGTGTGTTTAAGTGTGTGTGTGTGAGAGATAGAGAGACAGACGAAGGTGATAAGGCAGTCTTCGAGGTGAGACTGACAATGAGCAAAGTGCGTCAACAGTGACGTCAAGGTAGGCTGTGAGCATCCTTGGCTGGACCTGGACAGGTATCACTATAATCCAGGGTTTCTGATGTCTTACCCAAACACACACACACACACACTCACTTACACCCACACACACACACACACACATTCACAGACACACCCACACACACACTCACAGACACAACCACACACACACTCACTGACACACCCACACACACACCCACAGACACAACCACACACACACTCAGTGACACACCCACACACCCACACACTCACAGACACAACCACACACAAACACTCACTGACACACACACACCCACACCCACACACACACTCACAGACACAACCACACACACACTCACTGACACACCCACACACCCACACTCACTGGCACACCCACACACACACTCACTGACACACACCCACACACACCCACACACACACCCACACCCACATACACACTCACTGACACACACACACACTCACTGACACACACACACACACTCACTGACACACACACACACTCACTGACACACACACACACTCACACACACTCACTGACACACCCACACACACACACACACCCCCCCACACACACACACACTCACTGACACACACACACACTCATTGACACACCCACACACACACACACACACACCCACACACACATTCACTGACACACACACACCCACACACACATTCCTTTGCTCTCATCTAGAGTGCGGAGCTCACTGTGAGAGTGACATTTTCTTCCCCTTCTCACCGTCTCATGAGGAGTTTGGCCCTGGCTGGACCCGGGAGGCCAAATTGGCTCAAGTGAACTCAGCTGGCGGCCCCTTTTTAAAGGGCGCCTCATGTTCATGAGGAGAGACTTTTTTGAGATGGCCATGGGAGAACTTTGAAGGCAGGCATGAGAGGCTGAAAGAATCTGGAAAACACTTACCTGCTGTGAGGTTAAGTGTATTGGTGTCTAGCTGTGTGGATTGATTGATTGATTGATTGATTGATTGATTTAAGCCTCGGAAAACACATTGAGGAATAAGACCCTCATTTACAATGGTGCCGAGGGTACAATGAATAGTTAATACATTGGAAAATAAAATAAAGAAATACAATTAAAAAAATTAATAAATATGCATATAAAATAGTACAGGAGTACAAGGGAACGATGATAAATAACAATTTTGAATATTCAGTAAAATACTATGGTTGAGTCAACAGTTACAATCATTGCACGAGAAGTCAGTTGAACATGTGATAAGATTTAAGAATTCTCTTAGTGAAATAAATGAGCACAACCGTAAAGATTTTTGGACCTCATTCCAGATGTAGGGTGCCTTATAACAGAAGGCTGTCTTCCCCAATTTGGTGTTAACATGTGGCAGATATAATGAAAGCCAGCTTTGAGAGCGGGTATTGAGGGTATTACAGTTCCAGTGTATGAGAGAGGAGAGATATAGTGGCATTAGCCCAATGATCGTTTTGTAAATGAAGGTCTTCCAATGACCATCCCTTTTTTCAGACAGGGCTGGCCAGCCAACCTTGTTATAGAGAGTACAGTGGTGTGTGCCATAGCGGTCTCCAGTGATAAAACGCAGAGCAGAGTGGTATACAGCATCCAGGGTTTTTAGTGTGCTGTGGGATGCATTCCCATAGATTACATCACCATAATCTAAGACTGATATAAAAACAGACTCAATAATGCGTTTTCTGGCTGGGAAAGTAAAACAGCACCTATTTCTGTATAAAAAACCCAGTTTTATTCTTAGCTTTTTTACGAGATGATTCACATGTTGTTTTAAAATCAAGCTTCTCATCAACCCAAATGCCTAGGTACTTGTAGCTGGTGACCCTTTCCAGAGCAGTACCATTTCTAGAGCAGAGTTTTAAACTGTTAAAATCAGTGCTTCTAGCCTAACCTGTGCTGTGAAGAGGTTCCTTCTGAACCTAAGTATTGAATATGTTCCTTCTGAACTTGTTAGCCATGTGCTGTGAAGAGGTTCCTTCTGAACCTAAGTATTGAATATGTTCCTTCTGAACTTGTTAACCTGTGCTCTGTGAAATGTTCCTAGTGAACTTGTGAATCAGTGAATAATGAATCGGTGCCTCAAGAATATGCCTAGTTCTCCTTAGTGTTTGTAGCACTTTAAGTGCGGCCATCTTTGTGTTTTTGAAGACATGTTTGTTTATACATGTTACGGGGTGGACACCAAATAATCCCCATGTAAATAAAGAAGAATATTTTTATATGAAAGCCACCATCTCCTGCACCCTTCTTCCCAACAACACCACCCAGTCCAGTCGCAACCTCCCAAACAACGTGGGGTGACCGTCCGGTCCCTCACACTCACTCTCTTGGGTAATTTCTTCGCCCCTCCCTATGAATTGATTTAAGAATGCATTGAAATTAAGAAAGTGTCTAAAAACATGTAATTTATTTGGGTTGAGCACGTTTGGCTTCTTTCTGCAGCACGTGCAGTGTCTGTCAAGAGGGTATAGTGCACTGACAGCCAACTGCCCAAATCTGCACACATGCTCACACAAACACACACACAGACACACACACACACACACACACACAATGCTGTCATCAGCATTCACTCCAACTCCAGTAAAAGAAAAGTCTGCACAGAGACACATTTTCCTGCGTATCTTCATGTGTATTATTCCAGGTTCCACTACTATTTTTTTTCTTCCTCTGCAAAAAATAAAACTCTCTTCCAACAGACATGAGTGGATACCTTTTATCATTTTCCTTGAATGTGAAGAGACAACAACCCTGTTTAGCCCGCTAATGATGCACAGCGTCTCAAACAAATCACTGTGGTAACTATTCCCATGACGAAAGCACGGCAAATATGGCCGGCCTTTTTTCCGGTGGTTTTATTATATTTAGTGAAGGACAATGCTGGCTGACTCATCTGTCTCCCTCCACATTTCTCTCTCTTTTTCTTTGTTTCTTTCTTTCTTTTTTCCTTTCTTTTCTCTCTAGGAATAAAAAAACCTCTTTTTTCTGTTCTGTACAGAAATGTTTCCTGAGTTAATACTTGTGTTTTTTAGCCTTGTTGAAGTTCACTTGTTGAATGTCAATGTCATGGACTGATTGTATTTCCGATGACCAAAATTGGCTGAACAGCCCAAACGTCTTCCTACCCACACACAAACCCACGAAAATGGCTTTCTGAAACTGAAGTGCAGGATTGGAGGTGTGTGTTATGTGAATGTGGCATGTGCAATCTTTAGGCTATTTGTCTATGTTCTTTCTCTGAATGAAAGCCTGTTTTTGCGAAAAGAAAGGGGAGCGAAATGCGGTATACTGTTGTGATGCTCTATGCTTGATAGCGAGAGAGAAATTTCACACCAATCCAACCCATCTATGTTTTTCTCAGACAGGGCTTCAGTACACAGCTACATAAGGAGGGCTGATAGCAGGTGTCTCACCATCTTCTACTTCCCAAGAACTACCCCACCTGAAAACTTAAAGCCTTGGCATAGGTTTCACCTTGGGATGTGAGGCCGCTGTGGTTTGGGGTCTGTGACCAAAGTCTGAGTATATCCTTATGATAAAACAGTATACTATACATCTTTTCTCTACCTAGCACATTTAAAGTATGTATAAGTATTCACACAGTTCACACATTTCAGCATGTTTCAGGGAAAGAATAGACTGATACTGAATACTGATTACTTATTACATCATTAAATCACTACTAATTACATGGGTTGTGAAACACACGCACTTACATCTATTCTTTTCAGCTTGACATTGAACTCTCTCTGTTTTTACTCACTGTTTCTCTGTCTATCTGGTTTCTAAATAACTCAATGTTTTAATGCAACTTTGCAATGTGTGCTGGGTTGAAAAAATTAAACAACTACCACTCCAATCCACTCCAGTCCATCACAGTTCCAGCTTTGTTCTTAACCAATTTCCTCTTCAATGAATCATATGAAGCTTTATTACCTCGCAAATGGCAGTTATGGACGACAGAACTTGTGTCTTTGTTGTCATTATTGGTGTGCAGTGTTTAAGTGTGCGCAGCGTGTGTTCATGTGCAGCTGTGTAAATATCCCATTGCCCAGAGCCTTTGTGTCCTCTTAATTTGCTGTGCGTCATCATTTGTGTATGAGGTTGACCCCTTCAGGTACAAATGCTCATTGTGAACTAGTCTAAGTGTGTGTGTGTGTGTGTGTGTGTGTGTGTGTGTGTGTGTGTAATATATCTAGTGCACTGCACAGTGATACCACAGATTGAATCACTTCCCTCTAGAAGACTGAATTGCTCTACACAAAAGCATGGTGTGGGGAAAAGAATCACTGCATTGGCTGCTACCGTACTCATGGTCTGAACAGTATTACCTTGCACCATTATTTCTATGGATGTGTTGCTCCTGGTGCTTACTACGATAGGCTGATTTCAGAGTTAAATAACAGATTTTGGATTTTAGATCCAGCTTTTCGGAAACGTTTGTGCGATTTCATTTCACTCTGCCAGTTGTTATGCAGTCCTTCAGTGCACCCAGATGCATTTCTGAGGAGAAACGGCCCTTTGATTCCCTTTTGAAGCACTTAATCACAAAGAATAGCCACAGTGAACGTCCAATCAACACTCTTTTTCATCTGTGTCCACCCAGAGGTACTTATATGTATAGGGAATGTATAGGGACTGTAAATGGGCTCAAACCTGCTTGTGTGTGCATTGTTCTGGAGCTCTGACAGTCGAGTGTTTGGCACCCAGTGTTGAGTTAGGTATGGCTCTGTGTTAGTGTGCATGTGTTTGGCTGCCAGTGTTGAGTTAGGTATGGCTGTTAGTGTGTTAGTGTGCATGTGTTTGACACCCAGTGTTGAGTTAGGTATGGCTGTGTGTTAGTGTGCATGTGTTTGTGGCATCACAACAGGGCCTCAGCTCAGTGTGCCTGATGAGTAATGGGGGTGACTCAAGTCAGAAGACTTTCAAAGTTTTCGAGGAGAGAGAGAGAGAGTGTGTGTATGCAAAAGAGAGAGAAAGAAAGTGTGTGTTTGTGTGTGTGAGAGTGTGTGTATGGAAAAGAGAGAGAGAAAGAAAGTTTGTGTTTGTGTGTGTGAGAGTGTGTGTATGGAAAAGAGAGAGAAAAAGAAAGTGTGTTTGTGTGTGTGAGAGTGTGTGTATGGAAAAGAGAGAGAGAGAGGGAGAAAGAATTGAAGAAATAACTGACCTTATTTTAAAACAGATGCCATAACAGGAGATGGGTTGAGGCACCTATCATGTTCTCTCAAAAGATGAAAGGAATCACATCAGTGTGACTAAAAGCTTTGCAGAGCAAGGATCCTACCATGCATAAATATTTCTTCATTATATGTATAATATGTTCCCATTAGGTTCATTGTAGACTTTTTCCCTTTCTGTAATGTTTTGAACATAATGAAAAGTGTGTTGCATAAAGGCTAATGACAGTAACTAAAACTGACTCAAAACTAGAAATGGCTGAAAAGGGGTTTGCGCACATTAAACATCACATCAAAAACACACCAAAATTATCATGGTGATACATTTCCTCACTGAAAAGGAAAAGAGGCACTTTACTGAATGTGTTTTGAACATGAAAAACATGTTTTTTGGATTCGACAGCCATCCTTAAGCCGTCGAAAATCTGTACCGGTTCAGATTTTATTCCCAGTGAAGATGCAGCTCAAAGAGTGAACATGGCACACAACTGCTTGAGATCTGGAGCACATCCAACCACCGCAGCGCTCTCTCTCTCTCTCTCTCTCTCGCTCTCTCTCTCTCTCTCTGTTTTGGGCTTCTGTAGACACCCCAGTGACATCCCTGTCAGAACAGCTTCCACTCCAGTCTGTCACAGTTTCAGTTCTGTTCTTCACCCGGTGTTTGTGCGGATAACAGCAAGAGTCCTGGCCACCCGACTAGCAGAAAGAAAGCAGAAAGATGATGTGGGCACCCCTGAGGGAACACACAAGTGCCCCTGGGTGAAGGCTGCACAAGAGAAAATGCCTTCAGTTTCATAACCATATCCTTCGGCAGACCTAATTCCCACAAACCCCTACAAGACCCTTTTGTCCTCCCCAACACCCAAACCTGCACCTCCCCTTCCTGTGAACCCCCATCACGGCCCACCCCACCCCTCTCTCCCAGCATCTCCTCCACTCTTCACTCCTCCACCTGATCTGGAGGGGACAATTATCCTCAGAGTGCAGGAGTGGAGCCTTGTCGCCTCTGCTGCCCTGAAAGTTGCTCCTTTTATCTATACATTGCCCTCTTGAGACACTTTTTCTGAGGTTGCACTGACCTGACCCCAAGCTGAAGGCCTCCTGTTCCACACACACACACGCGCACACACACACACACACACACACACACACACACACACACACACACACACACACACGGTAGAAAGAGAATGTGTGGCTTCCAAGTTCAGACTTGTTTGCTTCTGAAAAGAATAGCTTCAAAGAAAGGAATTGTTTGCTGTATACAAGGAGACTCTTTTCACTGTTGGCCTCAATATGAAAAGACATCCCAAACAGACAGTGCCACCTTGGATTACAACAATATTTCTTTCCTGCGGACGAATATGAAAAACACAGAGCATCATGTTGGAGCTGCTCTGCTGGTCTTTTTCTTAGGCAATTCACTTTGTAATGTCTGTATGGGCTAAGTCTACACTTAAAGCCCAGAGGGATTGCTGACTGAGCACTTGATTGACGCGCTTGTTAGATATAAAATAACATTTCAACTTTGCGTTCTTGTTCTTGGTCCAATCAATAAACGTGTCCATACATCCAAACTTGCATCTAATTTACATGTAACAGACCTTTGGTGATACAAATGAAGCGGTCAAAAAGCTATGTGTGCTCTCCCTCCGTCAAGCAACACCTGACACCTGCATGACTGTTCAAACCTATGAGCCCAATTAAGGTAGAGCGCCATCTAGTGTCCCAAACAAGATTAAAACATGAACTCAAATGGCTCCTACAATGTCTATCCATCAGATCAGCCTTTGGCTGCACGGAAGTCTCATTGTTGGTCCTCTCTCAGACATCCTTAGCTGTGACTTGCTGTCAGTGATTAGCATCTGATTGCCTATAAAGTACACCCATGAGAAGTGTGTGGCTGACGGCAGGGCTGGGTGGTCTACACAGCAGTGGTATGTGTGTGTCTGTGAGTCTGTGTGTGTGTGTGTGTGTGTGTGTGTGTGTGTGTCCAGCCAATTCCTTCGTCCACTTCGACCAGGCCGAGTGCGTCACTTGAGGTGCCGCTAATTGACGAACAGACAGCAACTGCCCATCGCCAGGGTCAAGACCGAAGGAAAGCAATCAATGGGAGGCTCGTTAGCGCCTTTGAAGGGGCTCTCATCATCATTCCCTCTCCCTCCTCACTCAGGCATTTTGTTGTTCACTTTGCCTCCCCTGCAATGTTTTTCTGTCTCTCTCTCTTCATGTTGATTTTTGTCTTCGTCATCTCTGCCTCCCTCTCTCTCTGATTCTCCCTCCATGCGCTGATATTGCCAATCTGTGTACCATGAGGGTGTCATGGCGACAGGTGCTCATGGATTCCCTGACGCTGACTCAGTCCGGCCGGTCCCTGTGCGTCCTCAGCCCTCATAGATCCCCCAGGGTCTCTCACCGCCCCATCAGTACCTGCCCCCCCCCCCAGGGTTTCTTACCCTCCCATCATTACCCGCCCCCACAGGGACCAACAGGTGTGAGGACAATGCCGGCGCCTGACGTCACGCTCTGTCAGCAGCAGCGTCCGGCAGCCCACCACATTAATGATTCTCATCCCCGCCACATCGTCACCTGTGCCCATCCATTCCTCCACACAATTTTCTTCTTTCCCTGCTGTGTGATCTTTCCATCTTTCTTTTTTTTCAATCTTTCTTTTTTCATTTTTTTCCTCTCTCTCACTCCCTCCATCTCTTTTCCTCCCTCCTCAGCCCTCGGCAGCCCCCCGCCAGATATAATGAAAGCCAGCTTTGAGAGCGGGTATTGAGGGTATTACAGTTCCAGTGTATGAGAGAGGAGAGATATAGTGGCATTAGCCCAATGATCGTTTTGTAAATGAAGGTCTTCCAATGACCATCCCTTTTTTCAGACAGGGCTGGCCAGCCAACCTTGTTATAGAGAGTACAGTGGTGTGTGCCATAGCGGTCTCCAGTGATAAAACGCAGAGCAGAGTGGTATACAGCATCCAGGGTTTTTAGTGTGCTGTGGGATGCATTCCCATAGATTACATCACCATAATCTAAGACTGATATAAAAACAGACTCAATAATGCGTTTTCTGGCTGGGAAAGTAAAACAGCACCTATTTCTGTATAAAAAACCCAGTTTTATTCTTAGCTTTTTTACGAGATGATTCACATGTTGTTTTAAAATCAAGCTTCTCATCAACCCAAATGCCTAGGTACTTGTAGCTGGTGACCCTTTCCAGAGCAGTACCATTTCTAGAGCAGAGTTTTAAACTGTTAAAATCAGTGCTTCTAGCCTAACCTGTGCTGTGAAGAGGTTCCTTCTGAACCTAAGTATTGAATATGTTCCTTCTGAACTTGTTAGCCATGTGCTGTGAAGAGGTTCCTTCTGAACCTAAGTATTGAATATGTTCCTTCTGAACTTGTTAACCTGTGCTCTGTGAAATGTTCCTAGTGAACTTGTGAATCAGTGAATAATGAATCGGTGCCTCAAGAATATGCCTAGTTCTCCTTAGTGTTTGTAGCACTTTAAGTGCGGCCATCTTTGTGTTTTTGAAGACATGTTTGTTTATACATGTTACGGGGTGGACACCAAATAATCCCCATGTAAATAAAGAAGAATATTTTTATATGAAAGCCACCATCTCCTGCACCCTTCTTCCCAACAACACCACCCAGTCCAGTCGCAACCTCCCAAACAACGTGGGGTGACCGTCCGGTCCCTCACACTCACTCTCTTGGGTAATTTCTTCGCCCCTCCCTATGAATTGATTTAAGAATGCATTGAAATTAAGAAAGTGTCTAAAAACATGTAATTTATTTGGGTTGAGCACGTTTGGCTTCTTTCTGCAGCACGTGCAGTGTCTGTCAAGAGGGTATAGTGCACTGACAGCCAACTGCCCAAATCTGCACACATGCTCACACAAACACACACACAGACACACACACACACACACAATGCTGTCATCAGCATTCACTCCAACTCCAGTAAAAGAAAAGTCTGCACAGAGACACATTTTCCTGTGTATCTTCATGTGTATTATTCCAGGTTCCACTACTATTTTTTTTCTTCCTCTGCAAAAAATAAAACTCTCTTCCAACAGACATGAGTGGATACCTTTTATCATTTTCCTTGAATGTGAAGAGACAACAACCCTGTTTAGCCCGCTAATGATGCACAGCGTCTCAAACAAATCACTGTGGTAACTATTCCCATGACGAAAGCACGGCAAATATGGCCGGCCTTTTTTCCGGTGGTTTTATTATATTTAGTGAAGGACAATGCTGGCTGACTCATCTGTCTCCCTCCACATTTCTCTCTCTTTTTCTTTGTTTCTTTCTTTCTTTTTTCCTTTCTTTTCTCTCTAGGAATAAAAAAACCTCTTTTTTCTGTTCTGTACAGGAATGTTTCCTGAGTTAATACTTGTGTTTTTTAGCCTTGTTGAAGTTCACTTGTTGAATGTCAATGTCATGGACTGATTGTATTTCCGATGACCAAAATTGGCTGAACAGCCCAAACGTCTTCCTACCCACACACAAACCCACGAAAATGGCTTTCTGAAACTGAAGTGCAGGATTGGAGGTGTGTGTTATGTGAATGTGGCATGTGCAATCTTTAGGCTATTTGTCTATGTTCTTTCTCTGAATGAAAGCCTGTTTTTGCGAAAAGAAAGGGGAGCGAAATGCGGTATACTGTTGTGATGCTCTATGCTTGATAGCGAGAGAGAAATTTCACACCAATCCAACCCATCTATGTTTTTCTCAGACAGGGCTTCAGTACACAGCTACATAAGGAGGGCTGATAGCAGGTGTCTCACCATCTTCTACTTCCCAAGAACTACCCCACCTGAAAACTTAAAGCCTTGGCATAGGTTTCACCTTGGGATGTGAGGCCGCTGTGGTTTGGGGTCTGTGACCAAAGTCTGAGTATATCCTTATGATAAAACAGTATACTATACATCTTTTCTCTACCTAGCACATTTAAAGTATGTATAAGTATTCACACAGTTCACACATTTCAGCATGTTTCAGGGAAAGAATAGACTGATACTGAATACTGATTACTTATTACATCATTAAATCACTACTAATTACATGGGTTGTGAAACACACGCACTTACATCTATTCTTTTCAGCTTGACATTGAACTCTCTCTGTTTTTACTCACTGTTTCTCTGTCTATCTGGTTTCTAAATAACTCAATGTTTTAATGCAACTTTGCAATGTGTGCTGGGTTGAAAAAATTAAACAACTACCACTCCAATCCACTCCAGTCCATCACAGTTCCAGCTTTGTTCTTAACCAATTTCCTCTTCAATGAATCATATGAAGCTTTATTACCTCGCAAATGGCAGTTATGGACGACAGAACTTGTGTCTTTGTTGTCATTATTGGTGTGCAGTGTTTAAGTGTGCGCAGCGTGTGTTCATGTGCAGCTGTGTAAATATCCCATTGCCCAGAGCCTTTGTGTCCTCTTAATTTGCTGTGCGTCATCATTTGTGTATGAGGTTGACCCCTTCAGGTACAAATGCTCATTGTGAACTAGTCTAAGTGTGTGTGTGTGTGTGTGTGTGTGTGTGTGTGTGTGTAATATATCTAGTGCACTGCACAGTGATACCACAGATTGAATCACTTCCCTCTAGAAGACTGAATTGCTCTACACAAAAGCATGGTGTGGGGAAAAGAATCACTGCATTGGCTGCTACCGTACTCATGGTCTGAACAGTATTACCTTGCACCATTATTTCTATGGATGTGTTGCTCCTGGTGCTTACTACGATAGGCTGATTTCAGAGTTAAATAACAGATTTTGGATTTTAGATCCAGCTTTTCGGAAACGTTTGTGCGATTTCATTTCACTCTGCCAGTTGTTATGCAGTCCTTCAGTGCACCCAGATGCATTTCTGAGGAGAAACGGCCCTTTGATTCCCTTTTGAAGCACTTAATCACAAAGAATAGCCACAGTGAACGTCCAATCAACACTCTTTTTCATCTGTGTCCACCCAGAGGTACTTATATGTATAGGGAATGTATAGGGACTGTAAATGGGCTCAAACCTGCTTGTGTGTGCATTGTTCTGGAGCTCTGACAGTCGAGTGTTTGGCACCCAGTGTTGAGTTAGGTATGGCTCTGTGTTAGTGTGCATGTGTTTGGCTGCCAGTGTTGAGTTAGGTATGGCTGTTAGTGTGTTAGTGTGCATGTGTTTGACACCCAGTGTTGAGTTAGGTATGGCTGTGTGTTAGTGTGCATGTGTTTGTGGCATCACAACAGGGCCTCAGCTCAGTGTGCCTGATGAGTAATGGGGGTGACTCAAGTCAGAAGACTTTCAAAGTTTTCGAGGAGAGAGAGAGAGAGTGTGTGTATGCAAAAGAGAGAGAAAGAAAGTGTGTGTTTGTGTGTGTGAGAGTGTGTGTATGGAAAAGAGAGAGAGAAAGAAAGTTTGTGTTTGTGTGTGTGAGAGTGTGTGTATGGAAAAGAGAGAGAAAAAGAAAGTGTGTTTGTGTGTGTGAGAGTGTGTGTATGGAAAAGAGAGAGAGAGAGGGAGAAAGAATTGAAGAAATAACTGACCTTATTTTAAAACAGATGCCATAACAGGAGATGGGTTGAGGCACCTATCATGTTCTCTCAAAAGATGAAAGGAATCACATCAGTGTGACTAAAAGCTTTGCAGAGCAAGGATCCTACCATGCATAAATATTTCTTCATTATATGTATAATATGTTCCCATTAGGTTCATTGTAGACTTTTTCCCTTTCTGTAATGTTTTGAACATAATGAAAAGTGTGTTGCATAAAGGCTAATGACAGTAACTAAAACTGACTCAAAACTAGAAATGGCTGAAAAGGGGTTTGCGCACATTAAACATCACATCAAAAACACACCAAAATTATCATGGTGATACATTTCCTCACTGAAAAGGAAAAGAGGCACTTTACTGAATGTGTTTTGAACATGAAAAACATGTTTTTTGGATTCGACAGCCATCCTTAAGCCGTCGAAAATCTGTACCGGTTCAGATTTTATTCCCAGTGAAGATGCAGCTCAAAGAGTGAACATGGCACACAACTGCTTGAGATCTGGAGCACATCCAACCACCGCAGCGCTCTCTCTCTCTCTCTCTCTCTCGCTCTCTCTCTCTCTCTCTGTTTTGGGCTTCTGTAGACACCCCAGTGACATCCCTGTCAGAACAGCTTCCACTCCAGTCTGTCACAGTTTCAGTTCTGTTCTTCACCCGGTGTTTGTGCGGATAACAGCAAGAGTCCTGGCCACCCGACTAGCAGAAAGAAAGCAGAAAGATGATGTGGGCACCCCTGAGGGAACACACAAGTGCCCCTGGGTGAAGGCTGCACAAGAGAAAATGCCTTCAGTTTCATAACCATATCCTTCGGCAGACCTAATTCCCACAAACCCCTACAAGACCCTTTTGTCCTCCCCAACACCCAAACCTGCACCTCCCCTTCCTGTGAACCCCCATCACGGCCCACCCCACCCCTCTCTCCCAGCATCTCCTCCACTCTTCACTCCTCCACCTGATCTGGAGGGGACAATTATCCTCAGAGTGCAGGAGTGGAGCCTTGTCGCCTCTGCTGCCCTGAAAGTTGCTCCTTTTATCTATACATTGCCCTCTTGAGACACTTTTTCTGAGGTTGCACTGACCTGACCCCAAGCTGAAGGCCTCCTGTTCCACACACACACACGCGCACACACACACACACACACACACACACACACACACACACACACACACACACACACGGTAGAAAGAGAATGTGTGGCTTCCAAGTTCAGACTTGTTTGCTTCTGAAAAGAATAGCTTCAAAGAAAGGAATTGTTTGCTGTATACAAGGAGACTCTTTTCACTGTTGGCCTCAATATGAAAAGACATCCCAAACAGACAGTGCCACCTTGGATTACAACAATATTTCTTTCCTGCGGACGAATATGAAAAACACAGAGCATCATGTTGGAGCTGCTCTGCTGGTCTTTTTCTTAGGCAATTCACTTTGTAATGTCTGTATGGGCTAAGTCTACACTTAAAGCCCAGAGGGATTGCTGACTGAGCACTTGATTGACGCGCTTGTTAGATATAAAATAACATTTCAACTTTGCGTTCTTGTTCTTGGTCCAATCAATAAACGTGTCCATACATCCAAACTTGCATCTAATTTACATGTAACAGACCTTTGGTGATACAAATGAAGCGGTCAAAAAGCTATGTGTGCTCTCCCTCCGTCAAGCAACACCTGACACCTGCATGACTGTTCAAACCTATGAGCCCAATTAAGGTAGAGCGCCATCTAGTGTCCCAAACAAGATTAAAACATGAACTCAAATGGCTCCTACAATGTCTATCCATCAGATCAGCCTTTGGCTGCACGGAAGTCTCATTGTTGGTCCTCTCTCAGACATCCTTAGCTGTGACTTGCTGTCAGTGATTAGCATCTGATTGCCTATAAAGTACACCCATGAGAAGTGTGTGGCTGACGGCAGGGCTGGGTGGTCTACACAGCAGTGGTATGTGTGTGTCTGTGAGTCTGTGTGTGTGTGTGTGTGTGTGTGTGTGTGTGTGTGTGTGTCCAGCCAATTCCTTCGTCCACTTCGACCAGGCCGAGTGCGTCACTTGAGGTGCCGCTAATTGACGAACAGACAGCAACTGCCCATCGCCAGGGTCAAGACCGAAGGAAAGCAATCAATGGGAGGCTCGTTAGCGCCTTTGAAGGGGCTCTCATCATCATTCCCTCTCCCTCCTCACTCAGGCATTTTGTTGTTCACTTTGCCTCCCCTGCAATGTTTTTCTGTCTCTCTCTCTTCATGTTGATTTTTGTCTTCGTCATCTCTGCCTCCCTCTCTCTCTGATTCTCCCTCCATGCGCTGATATTGCCAATCTGTGTACCATGAGGGTGTCATGGCGACAGGTGCTCATGGATTCCCTGACGCTGACTCAGTCCGGCCGGTCCCTGTGCGTCCTCAGCCCTCATAGATCCCCCAGGGTCTCTCACCGCCCCATCAGTACCTGCCCCCCCCCCCAGGGTTTCTTACCCTCCCATCATTACCCGCCCCCACAGGGACCAACAGGTGTGAGGACAATGCCGGCGCCTGACGTCACGCTCTGTCAGCAGCAGCGTCCGGCAGCCCACCACATTAATGATTCTCCTCCCCGCCACATCGTCACCTGTGCCCATCCATTCCTCCACACAATTTTCTTCTTTCCCTGCTGTGTGATCTTTCCATCTTTCTTTTTTTTCAATCTTTCTTTTTTCATTTTTTTCCTCTCTCTCACTCCCTCCATCTCTTTTCCTCCCTCCTCAGCCCTCGGCAGCCCCCCGCCACCTCCTCCCCATCCCCACCCCGCCTTCCTCCCTCTGGCCAATGACGTCTGTTTCTGCACAATCTGTTAATGGGCTGTCATTCAGACTGCACTCAATAACTGCTATCAGCCCACTCACTGTTCTCTCTGTGTGTGTGTGTGTGTGTGTGTGTGTGTGTGTGTGTGTGTGTGTTGGAGTGAGAGAGTTTGTGTGCATGAAAAATGTATATGTGCATGTTTTCTTGCAGATTTTGTATGTTTGCGTGTGTGAGTGTCCAAATGAGCACTTTTTGTTTGTGTGTGTATGCATCTCTGAGTGTGTGTGTGTGTGTGTGTGTGTGTGTGTGTATGTATGTGTGTGTGTGTGTGTGTGTGTGCGGGGGGAGTACTTGCACTGAATATCTCTGCTGGACTCGCTCACTCACTCACTCACAGTTTTTTTCCCCCTTGCTTTCTCTCTTCCAATGACGTCAGAGAGATTTTAGAGGTTGTCGGAAAGGAGAGAAAATTAACACCTTTCGCAATCACTTAAGCATGGGCTTACCGCTGCAATTAAAGTGAAGAATTGAATACCAGGATCTCTCAAGGTAACTTTTTCTCTCCCTCTCTCTCTCTCTCTCTCTCTCTCTCTCTCTCCCCCTCCCTCTCTCTCTGTTCCACACCTTTTCTCTTTTTTTTTCGCGAATTCACATGGAGGACTTCACCGGAAGTCTACCAGCCTCAGTGGCTCGATGCCCATGTATGGCTTTCCTGTCTGCAAGGACAGCGCAGTGTTTTTTTTTTCCATTTCAGTTCATTTAATTTCTCACTGTTCCTCTCCTCTCCTCTCCTCTCCTCTCCTCTCCTATCCTATCATCTTTCTCCCTTTAATGCAATGGCTCTCAGCTCTGTCGTTTGTTGTGCATTCATACTTCCCCATTAGCATTTTATTCAAGGTTCGTACTGAGGAAAAGCTAGTCTTCTCTATCTTTCTCTTTGGTTCTGTCTCTTTTCTCTTCCTCAAATATAAGATGTGTTGATGGCTGCTTCATGTACAGATGCCATCGAGGATGCAGGAAGGATAGGGGAGAAGATGCCTGCACTGGCTGCAAGAGCTCCATGCACACCACGGCGCGATGCTAATGCATTGTCAGAAGCTGCAGAGAGGGATGCGTACATGCTCAGATTTTCAGTTGCACGAAGAAACCTGTTGAAAATGTGCAAAAACACGATATATGATACAGCCACGCTTTTTTGTTTCTTTGTGACATTCAAATGGAAGGGGATACCTTCTGTTTCCTGTGTGTACGCATTGCAGAACAAAGGGACTGTAATCACCATTTTGAGGACCCTCCCAACAAAACTGTTGCTCCCTCAAGGGATAATGGCAGTTCTGCACAAAAGAGAATAGATAAACGAAACACTTTTTGCAGGCAGACATCTGCTTCTTTGAAGACAAGGACAGACTGAAAGAGCTCGTCCTTTCCCTGCCAATTTCCACCCTTCGGTCTGTCCTCTCCTCTCTGAAGGGGTGGGTGGTGGTGGTGGGGTGTGTGTGTGTGCATGCTGTGTGTGGTGCGCACGTGTGTGTGTGTGTCTGAGAGGGTCTGCGATGTCTCTTTTCTTTTCCCCTTTGTGTTTTAGTTTTGCCTACAAGTGGCTCTGTCCTTGCTACACATTTAGGAAAATTCCAAAGGGGGGGGGGGGGGGGGGGGGACTCAGCCACCTAGTGAGATGCTTTCTCTAAATGAAACACTGTAACTTCCGGTTCTCTCTCTGCCAGTCAGTGCCTCAGTGCTTGCTATCTAAAAAGCCCCTTATTCTTGCGACAACTGCTCCAGTGGCAGTGTGCGTGTGTGTGTGTGCGTGTGTGTGTGTGTGGGTGTGTGCTTGCTGTGTGTGGTGCGTGTGTGTGTGTGTGTGTGTGTGGGTGTGTGCTTGCTGTGTGTGGTGCGTGTGTGCGTGTGCATGTGCATGTGCATGTGCATGTGCATGTGCATGTACGTGTGTGTGTGCGCATGCATGTGTGTGTCTGCATGCTGTGTGTGGTGCGCACGTGTGTGTGTGTGTGTGTGTGGTGCGCACGTGTGAGTGTGTGTGTGTGTGTGTGAGAAGTGTCTGAGAGGGTCTGCGAAGCCTCTTTTCTTTTCCCCTTTGTGTTTTAGTTTTGCCTACAAGTGGCTCTGTCCTTGCTACACATTTTGGAACATTCCAAAGGGGTGGGGGGGGGGGGACTCAGCCACCTAGTGAGATGCTTTCTCTAAATGAAACACCGTAACTTCCGGTTCTCTCTCTGCCAGTCAGTGCCTCTGTGCTATCTAGAAAGCCCCCTATTCTTGCGACAACTGCTCCAGTGGCAGTGGCAGTGTGTGTGTGTGTGTGTGTGTGTGTGTGTGTGTGTGTGTGTGTGTGTGCGTGTGAGCATGCTGTGTGTGGCGTGTGTATGTGTGTGTGTGTGTGTGTGTGTGCATGTACGTGTGTGTGTGTGTGTGCGCGTGCATGTGTGTGTGTGCAAGCTGTGTGTGGTGCGCATGCGTGTGTGTGTGTGTGTGTGTGTCTGAGAGGGTCTGCGATGCCTCTTTTCTTTTCCCCTTTGTGTTTTAGTTTTGCCTACAAGTGGCTCTGTCCTTGCTACACATTTTGGAACATTCCAGATGAATGATCCACACAGGGTACCAGCAGGAGACAAAAAAGGAGACCAGCAGGAGACAAATTTTCTAGACTTCTCTCTCTCTCTCTCTCTCTCTTTCCCTCACACACACACACACACACACACACACACACACACACACACACACACTCAGCCAACAGTTCATCCATGTTCCTCGTTGCTGTCTGTGATCTTTACATTTTGTGCTACACATCATGGGAGTCACTCCGTGTGCTTCAGGGCTGCAGGCATCCATCCTGACGGCAGAAAGCAGCGGCGAGACCACTTGTAGCTGTGGAAACACAATCACCTTGAGTGGGGCTGACTAAGACAGACACAGAGAGGAGGAGAGGTGGAGGTGGAGGTGGTGAGGGGGATGGGGGTGTCGGGGGTCTGTCAGCAGTGGAGAGAGGGAGGGTGGTAGAGGAAGAGCGAGAGAGAGAGAGAGAGAGAGAGAGAGTGAAAAGAGAGATGACTGCCTCATCTCATCTTTTTCAAAGAAAATCCTTCCGGAAGAGGCGTGTAGAGAGAGGGGATTGTTATCCCTGCAAGGGCCTGATCCTCGCTCTATTCTTCTGCCTTAAGGCCGAGGTGGTGTTTGGGGGAGGGGGGGTTTAAAGACCGGGGGCTGAGGGCCTGACTCAGCGGTGTGCACTGAAGATGCATGGCCTCCACCCACCAACTCCCCTGCACCCACTCCACCTCAACACATCAAACACTGCTGTGTCTTTCAACACAAACTCAAAGGGTTTCCTCAATCACACTTTATAGGAGGTACTATGGACTTTATGCTTAACTGATTGATAAGTGAAACATATTTTCATGTGAGTAGATGTTTTTACTGCACTAAGGGATACTTGGAGCTACGTAGTTATTGGTCAGGGTAAGTACCAACATGTCCTTACATGAGAGGTGCACTGTATTATTCATTGCTTAAGTTGGTACAGTCAAATAAGGAGTACTCAAATGAAGTGAGCCTGTGTAATCTGCTTTAAGGTGTATCTGTCCATCATCAATCCAGTCTCAGAAAGTCAGATACCTTATGTCTTATGTCAACCATCCTTTAGGAGAGTTTAGCCTGAGAATGGGAGGGAACGATCAGAGAGTTTGACACTTCTAATTCAGTTCAACAACTTATCAAAATGGATTGAAAAACAGCGCTGTTGATTTCAACAGGATTCATCAAGCAGTTGAATGGGTTTTAGAAGGGAAAAATGAAAGAAATGTTTCAGTGCGATCCACCACCAAAGCTTGTCAACAAGTTGTTGTCCCCAGACTCTTGAGGGCTCTCATTCCAAGTTGCCAAAGTCGCGTGGCTCTTAGAGGCTTGCTTGATGCCCATCACACGTTCCATCTCACCAGCGGTAGTCAAACACAGCAGACACAGACAGCCAGGCCTCCACTCACTGCTCAGTGTTCATCACAGCCACCGACGAGAGCCTGCGTGTGTGTGTGTGTGTGTGTGTGCGTGACCTGCTGCCTCTTCAGCTGTAGTGCCTCTCCGTCTCCTCCTCATTGTCCTCCCTGGCAGCCACCACGTGCCGGGGGACACACAATTTACTAAGTGAGGCAGGCGGCAGCACTGATGGGCAATCAGGGGGCATTTGGAAGAAGTGTGGGGGGAAACGGCATAGTGGTTGTGGGCGATGGAGGCCAAAATTAAAGAATGTGTGTGTGTGTGTGTGTGTGTGTGTGTGTGTGTGTGTGTGTGTGTGTGTGTGTATGCAGGGACAAACACGCACCATGTGTTTGGAGTGGGAGAATAAGGGAGACTGTTTTATTGAAAGGGTTGTGTTTTTCCTCCCAAAACACACTGATTTTCTCCAGGTGTGACTACATGGCAACAATTTAGATTGAGTGAAGCGGGAACAGTTTGTTACAGCTTGTTACCTGCCTGCTGGTTTTTATGAAAGATTGACAGCAAACAACTGATTTCAATGGCAGCTCGTCAATAATACAGTTTTCCCTCATTGAAAAGGGAGCTGGGCTGGAAGGTGGCAAGAGGAGAGGAGACAAGGAAGGAAAGAGTGAGGCAGCCATTTTGGATGGATCCAGGTTACTTGGTCAGCGATGTGTTCCTGCTGTGATCGCACCTCCTCGACAACATCACAAGCAGATGACTGACGCACGCAGCCCAGTTGGAGTGACAGAGTTCAGGCTGGCAGACGAGGCCTGCGTGCGTGTGTGTGTCTCTGGGAGGGGACTTTTGTGTGTGTGCTACCCAAATGTGCAGTGCCTTTGACATGACGGACCTTGGGGGAAAGTGTTGATGAGCAATGTTTGGTACCACTTTACAATAAGGTTCCCTTTATAAAGGTTTATAAATGGTTTATAAATAGGTTATTAATTAGGTTGTTAACCCTTTGTAAGTCATTAATAAGCCATTATAAATGAGTTATAACACAGTTCGATGCCGGCTCACTATTTGGTAAGATCCCTATTTTGGCAACCCACTGTCTATCCCTTAACTGGCTATACTAGGGGGGGCTCGCGTGCACAAAAACATTTTAAACAAAAAAGTTACTTAAAGGGGCAATAGAAGTTCACGTATTCAGTGTGTTCAAATAACAAGATTAAATATAAACAAATCAGGATTTGTTGACATTTCATGAAATAAATGCAACGATTTTGGACTCCGTTACATATTTGATCCTGATTTGTATTTACTAAATCTTGTTATTTGAACACACTGAGTACAACTTGTATTGCCCCTTTAAGAAACTCGGTTTTGTTGGCATCTCTCCTTTTAGGCTTCAGTTTGAAGTTGCTGATCTGAAGAGAGGTATGTCAAAGAAACTATACGTATATTTATAAGTGATAAACCCTCAAAGTCATGGTATAATGATGACATAACGGTGTATATACTAAAAGATTGTGAACTGCAACATGTGATGCATACGATGTGATATTTAATGCATTTATCTTGTTTTGTCTTATGCCATGAGGTTCCTAGCATACGTTTTCCCTCTGCTAACAGGCTAATATCCAGTGTGTTTGACGACTGCATGTTACAGACTGTCTCGTTGTATGTTATTGTGTACAGTGTACGGAGCTCCACTTCGCTGGAACAAAGCATCAGAACTTCAGTGCGTGGCCATTTCTTGCCCAGCAAACAGACTCACACAGAACACAAGCAGGACTTGTTACAACTGTGCCGTGATCCGGATAAAATGATTGACTTTTTGGCTCTGGTCACCCTGATGGGCCACTTGGACGGTTGTTCATGGATATACGAAAAGCCTTTCCAGTCTGAATCTCATTATTTCTTTCAAAGTGTTTTATTGATGTCTGCGTAAAGCTTTTATGTCTAAATATAAGCATCACTTGTACTCAACAGTTTTATTATTTTGACTGTTGATTTTTAACATGTGTGAATACATTATTTTTGCTTGTATCTGTTGCATCTTACTTTCCATTCCATGTGAAAAACTTATATTAGGTAAATGTGAATGTTAGTTACTCATTTATGAATGGTGATGTGTTTCACACTTAACAATAAGGCTCCCTTTTGCCAGTTATACATGTTAGTAGCTGATTAATAGATGATGATGTGTTTCACACTTTACAATAAGGCTCGCTTTGCCAGTTATAAATGATAGTAACTGATTAATAGATGATGATTTGTTTCACACTTTACAATAAGGCTCCCTTTTGCCAGTTATACATGTTAGTAACTGATTCATAGATGATGATGTGTTTCACACTTTACAATAAGGCTCCCTTTGCCAGTTATAAATGATAGTAACTCATACGATTAATGAATAGTGAGCAGTAACTTGATCTTGGATGGATGGATGGATACTTAATCCGGAGGGAAATTTTAGGCCATCCAGTAGCATCCAGACACAACATACACAAATCACATACACATAGGGAGAACACGTTCAAAAGGAGTGGGGTAGTAACCAGTACCTTAACGGAAACACGAGAGCCCCCCCCCCCACATATAGGCAAGATATCAAAACTCAAGCTCCCTATTTGCCGTGGGCGCGCCGGTCTGTGACCTTCTGACCTATGTCGTCACGTCACTAGGCTACCTAACAAAGAAAGCACAATTAAATATATTTTTCTTTATTTCTATATCAACTGTGGAAACACAGACAAGACAATAAGGACATAGTGTGCATCCCATGTAATTCAAATTGGAAAAAAAATTAAAAAAATGCGAGCCCCCCCCATGCGAGCCCCCCCCACGGTGCGGGGGTAATCTCTACGTGTTGGTAGTAACAGATACAAGAATGGTAGGGAGTGTGCAATGGGCTAGTATAGCCAGTTAAGGGATAGACAGTGGGTTGCCAAAATGGGGATTTTACCTAATAGTGAGCCGGCATCGATGTGTTAAGAACTGTGTTATAACTCATTTATAATGGCTTATTAATGACTTACAAAGGGTTTACAACCTAATTAATAACCTATTTATAAACCATTTATAAACCTTTATAAAGGGAACCTTATTGTAAAGTGGTACCCAATGTTTTCTATTGTAAACCATTTTGATGATGTTTCATGATGCTTTATGATGTTCAAGGTAACATTTCATCAGAAGACACCAACCTGAAGAAGAACTCTCCAACATAATCCAGTTTGGGTGCACATTGCTGAAGAGATGCATGCTAACATTCTGACGTCCTTATCCCTGTCTTCAATTCACTAAGGCCGAGGTTCTCAATCCTGCAATCATCTGGTTGAGATCATCATTGGCATTTTTGATGATCTGAACACACATTCAGGCAATCAAGAGCATCATAATTACACTGACGTTGTAATTATAAATAAGGTGTGCTTGGAGCAGGGACAGATTAAGGGTCTAATGAGTTGGATTAAGAATCTCCATTCTAAGGCAACAGCTGCGCTATGCTCCACATGATCAATAATGCTTGTGCATATTCACCTGAAGGCTAATGTTGACATGGCAACTCAGGCTATGCTAAAAACAGTGGCTTCAAGGGATTGTGCTGGACGCACCGGCCTTTGTTATTGATGATTTTAATCACTTCAAACCAGGGAGGTCTTTGTGTAGGTTTTTACCAGGATATACCAGACTTGTCGGACACAACTCATGAAATACCTGGACCTTTGTAACAGATCTGTTAAGAACACTTACAAATCCCTTCATAGAGCTCCACTCAGTATGTCTGACACTATATGGTATGGTTGGAGGAGTCTATCCAGTTTCTCCAGGACATGGTTATAGTTACACAGACTGGGACTTGAGTTGTCTGTGTTGGTCTGGATGAACTCACAGAGACTGTGTCAGTCAGTATATATCTCACCTTCTGTGAGGATTTAGTCATCTAGGGAAATCAATTTTCATTAATTCAAATAATAAACCATGGCTCTCCAAGTCTGTCAAGTCTGGCAACGGGTTTTGTGTTTCTAATGACTCAGTTCTAATGTACTGATCATGCAAAAGTCTTCATGCAGCCTTATTCAAACCTCTCCAGGACACATTTTGTCTCAGTAACCAGGAACAATTTCCGAGGAAGCATTATGCAAGTGTGTGTGTGAAGTGGCCAGGTGTGCTTGTGTGTGTTTTCACAAATCGCATGAGCTCACACACCACCTCATTATGCTTTGGATTGCGCTGGAAACGATCTCCTCCAGGAGTGCGTCAGCGCGGCACTGGAGGGTTCTGGAGAATGAAAGGGATCAACATCGGTGCGTCTGGGGCACAGGCGTCCTGTGGTGAGGTGTGTTTGTGCTGGGGTGAGGAGTGAGAGGAGGGAAAATAGTGGCTTTGGTTCTGCTCTGTGGCATCTCTGTGTGGGCTATCTGTAACATCATGTCATCCTGAAGTGGACCAGTGAGTCACGGGCCTCATCTTTCTCTCCTCTGCAAGTGTCTGCAGGGATTGACCGGGTGAATGGACTTTCTTTGCTTAAAAGTACAATGTACGTAGATTTTAAACTTACAACAATAATGTCATTCAAAAATACGTAGCTGAAGTGCATTATTACAAAGTGCATTATTCTTACAATCATTTTTACCTTTGTTATTGATCCCGACTAAACCATACGTAAGTAAGAAAATATTACCAGCGATGACAAAACAAGACAGATTTCCCCTTTAATGTATTCATGTATTCATGCATCTCAGTCAGTATGCATCAATAACAAGAACTGACGCATCAAAACTGCTGGTCAGCCCATCACACAGCTGAATAAGGGCTGCTTCCGCCTCTAAAGGGATCTAAGTGTTTTGTCCTTGGGAAGCATACAAATTAGCCTATTTGAAGAACCATGTGAGAATTGGGCTTCACAGCTTATTGGGGACAAATTACTATAGCACAGAAAATGAACCAGCTTTTATATTTTCATCCTGTAAACAGTTCTTGACTAAAACATTTGGAAACACTTAACATTAATGTACAGCTGTACAGCATACTTCCATGAAGTGGAATGTAACTGTTACGACCCGGGTCGTAAATTGGAGACAGACCACAGAGTGTACAAAAAAATAGGAGTTTATTTCTAACACAAAAATTTAACACAAGTTTAACACAAAAATAAGGGATAAAATAGTGAATGCCCAGCACCAAAAACCCATAGTGTTCACCAGCCTCAAAAGCATGGTGAGAATGCAAGGCCCCTTTCTGAGGACAAAAGCATAGCTTTTATCCACACCGTCTCAGGTGTGGACAATCAAGCAAATGATGCCCATTCACCACCCAAAGGCCCTGCCACTGCAAAGCCAGTGGGGGTTTAGAGGGGCGTAACAGTAACACACTAATTATAATAGTGTTACTATTATAAACTATGTGAACAATGAAACTATGTGTCTGAAAGCACCCCTGCTCTAGTCCACACCCAAACCCTAGCACAAGTAAGTAAAGCGTGTTACTTGCTCTTACTCAATATGTTCTACACATACCTTAAAAGTATAATGACTATATAATAATGACATCATAATGTATACAGTGTGCGTTGTGGAAGTTGTGAAACAGCAGTGATGTGGTTGTTGTGGTAAATGGTGATCTCGACCTCCTTGTTGCTCTGCTGGCTTTTTGCCATGTATGTAGCTTTACATGGGACTGACGCAGAATGCAATCAGTGATGAAAGCCATTAAAGGCGTTTCGTTTCACAGCAATGTGGCTAATTGCTGAATACGATCATACTCTCATAACACTAAAGCTCCCTCCTCTGTATCCAATGGCTCAGCCTCACTGGGAGACAAACAGGGCAGATCTGCCTGTAGAATGCTTAACAGAAAAGTGAGGGCAGATAATGGCTTTCATGGGGCAACTTAGGCGCTAATGAACCAACTCTATTTGCAATAATGCTTTCAGTGAACTGGGTATTAAATTTAACTTGGTAATTGAATTACCGCGGAGCCCAGTTATTTCTGTAATCAGTCACTGCAGGCATCCCATATGGTTTCTGGAGCAACTACTGTCTTGGTGAGCTATTTGACAATTTAAGACAAAGTCAAGAAACGAAAACACTCCAGGCATACTCAAGGACATCCCTGAGAAAACAGATCGAAGTGTAAATATTACACAGAGAAGGGACAGCAAATTATTCAAAGCACGTAAGCAGTAAACTAAATAAAATAATGATGACAAAAGATACCATGAAAAAAGACAAGACGAATAGAAAATACCAGACAAAATTAAATACAAATGTAATTGAATTGAACTGAACTGAATTGAATAAAAGGTAATGATCATAGACTAAAAAGTGGTCACACAAATATATTGGTTGCATTCAAATGTTTTGTTCAAAGACAAAGTGTTTTCCCACCTGTTTACTTAAAAACATCTTTTATTTGAGAAATCGGTTCTTCCCTAATTGGATTGGAGAGAAATCCATTACATTGGACCATTTGATATTCATTCATCATGGAGATCTGGGACTGATTTCAAGTTGTCAATAGCCACAGTCGCCAAGGCGACACATTCTGTTTATTTGTTTCCCGTGTACATGACAAAACTTTCATTCTGATCAAGTGGTAGCCAAGTTGTGGGAGAAAGGGCTGCAGTAAAGTGCTGTTTACTGTGTGACAAACTGTATTCCTGAAGCCAGAGCGATTCAGACTGATTGAACTTTTGGTGCTAAATAATGGTGCTATACTAATTAGGCATCATTGTACCCCCAGGTCTAGAGTGCTCTGTATAACAGAAGCACACCGCTCCCCAGGTAGTCACCTATTTCTTTTTAATCAGAATATGACACTTAGCCTGCATTCCAATATGCTCCTTAAAAACCAATTCCAATATGTCCAAGATGTGTCATTCCTGAACACTTAAACTAAGACAAAAACATATAATACAATACACTTGCATGTATCAGTAAGGTGATTGGCCGTTGTAGGAAGTCTCCATCCAATAGCACAAGGATTGAACATATTTTCCTGCGTATAACTAAAATATATACAGTAATTAAAAGAAAGCTTTCCATAGCAACTCTTAATGAAGTACTAATTTCAGCTAAATGAGAAAACATTTCTGTTTGAATACCAGTGGGAGAGCAGACATGGCAATTAGTCTCCATCAGCTTCCAGCAGTTTGTGTCGATGGAAACCAAAAGGCTGATGAGGAAAGATCCGTGGATGAAACTTTCAAACTTTTGTTTGTGAGCCTCTTAGTTTCTCCACTGCTAATCTGGTGTTATAATCTGGTGTTACATTTGCCAAAACGTAAATGCAAAGTCTTCTGTTTCTCCTGCATCAAGTACAGCGCAACAGATATGCAGGAACTCTACCGGGAGGCACTTCAGTTTTTACTTTGAAGAACCTGGAACCTGCAATGTGTTCTGCTGATTGCTGAATCAAGCATGACAAATGTGCCCACTTCATTTGAGCGTTCATGGGGAGTCACTGAGGGTTTTATGTTTCACACTCCTCTTGGCATAGCTCTTCAGGTTTCAGTTTCCTTTTCATTGTTTGTATTAAGCGTCATGTTTCATCACGTGACAGGAAATAAAATGGAAGTTATTAAGAATTCAACAATGGAGCTCTGACTTCATTGCACGACTTCCATTGTAATCAGAGAACCACATGGCAAACAGAAGGGCCAGCCTCTGAACACGAGCTTCAGGTTGGCTAATGAAAGCAGAAGATTATGTTAAGTAATGTCTGGTTGAATCAATAGCCTTAGGTGAATCCTGGATGATTGGTAGACACGGACAAGCATGCACTGATCAATGCTGATGGAGTGGATGTCTGCCCGTGTACTTAGACTACTCTTGGCAGTGCGTACATGTTCTCATCGATCCCAAGCTCACTCTCTCTTCCCCATGTCTGCGTTGGCTTTGTTTTGTGTGCTTGGCTCAAACGCTGACGGCATTGCCCAGGTCAAGAGCTTAGTGGTGGGCGTTGAGAGGCCCCAGAGGTTCGACGGCAGCCATGATGGAATCGTCCTGTGCCGTTTGTAGCGAGCCACACACAACCGCAGGCTCACAGAAAAAAAACGCAGCATGACGCACACGGCTTCCCCGGCATCCTCGATGCATATTCATCAACAGATGATCAGGAGGTGATAATTACAGGAGAAAGTGCTGCGGAACAAAAGCACCGGTGGCATTAGAATGGTAATTTATGCACTTGGCTGACTGGTGTATGTTTAAGACCATAGGTGAAAAACACGATTCCTGGCAATGTTTGCCATGACCATATGCTAACATGTTCATTTTTACACATGACAATTATTACACTGATGACAAGTGGGCTGCTTACTTAAATAATGCCATAGAAAAATGTGCAGGGTAGTTGGGTAAATGCACAAAACTGTTTATCCACAAGGTTGAGTATTCAGAGTATTAATCTCTTCATTTATTTGGGCTGATGTGCCAGCTGGAATTATTATCTGATCATTCAAATCACCCAAACTAATATGCAGCAGCAGTGGCAATCAGGGCTCTCTGATAATGAGAGATAAGACTAATGCCATGGTAGGTGTTAAAAACATCCCAGAGGGAATATGGAGATGATGATGTTTTTTATCATTTTGATTTTATTTATTTATTTATTAATTTTTTCGATGCTTAAATGACTCGTTAGTCATCGTTAATCACCCGTCCACCTCCCTGACGTGGTCATGGCACTTCACTGACGCATGAAGCCCAGGAACAAAAGCTGTCGCGAGCAGCATGAGGACGGCAGGTTTGCGGTTTTCTTCTTGACTCACTTTTTCAGGCGAGCGAGCGAGCAGTGATATAAAATTGTCTCTGACTCTTTAATGGGCAGGGGAGAAGCGTGCTGGGTGGTGAGCAGATGTTCTCAGGCAGGCCTAGCGTCTAGCACATCGCTGTTTTGCGTCAAACCACAGCACTTATGTCAGCGTGGAGGAGCGCCTCTGGATGTGTGCCAGATGGCCGAGCTTGAAGTGCTGCAGGAGAAGACAGTGAAATTAGATCGTTTTTAGCTATTTATCAGTTCATTATTTATGAATGCATGATTTTTATTTTGAATGAACGGGAATCTGAGTTAAATCTGAGTTGCATGAAGGCACTGAGAATTTTCTGTCTGAGATTCTTATCTACTCATTTTCTGTTGCAAAAATGACTCAGTGGTTTGAAGTGCATCTTAACAGTACAGATTATACCTTTAACACTTAGTTCTTCTGTATCTAATGCATACGTGGAAATATTAAAAGTGTGAAAGTAAAAGTATAAAGGTGTATTTTTGACAACACATCACAGCAGGGTTGCAACAGCACTCTTTTGTGCATCCTTGGGATGCAGAGGAAAGCAAAGCGGCAGCATTCATCCCTCAGAGCGGCGCACCTGAAGACCTGCGTCTCCCTACCCTGAGTAATTACAGGCTACAACCCTCTCCGTCTCCTCATCAGCTCAGGATATATTTAGACAGCCAAAGAAATGATGGTAATCAATAGCCTGTCATTATTGGCACAGGAGGAGTGATTGTGAAGCATCACATGTCCTCATCCAAATGGATTCATGCAGGGTGCTAAATATGGGAAAATGGGCAGAGAGGTAGATCTAGCATGGGCTAAGGATGGATGACCTAGAATAGCAGGTGTTGCTCACCACAATGCTCCTGTTGGAAGGACGGCAACACACAAGGCGTCACATCAAAGGCAATACTGAAGTTATCCATGAGTGAATATATAGTTTAGAGTTCAGATTGACTGGGTTCACTCAATTGGAGCAATCAATACGGTTCTCTGTTAGCCTTTTTCAGGTCTGTATTCAGGAATTTTTAATACATAACCTCAATCTATTTATCTGATCTATGTCATAGAGCACGCCTCTTGTTTTTCTGTCCTTGCTGAAGCACAAAAGCTCACTCTTTCGTTTTGAGTTTTATGTCAAGCACACACACACACACACACACACACACTCTCCCTCCCTTAATCTTTCTCATCATCCCTCCGGTCGCCTTGTCGTCTCTAGCACGTCTGGGGCGGCAGACCATCTCTATTATCCACACTTTCATGAAAGCAAACCCTGGCAGCCGAAAGCCCATTTCTAATGACAGGAGAAATATACCGACTTGGTCACACCGGAAACGCCACCCGGCAGACAGCAAGGACAAATTGTCTGCGTGTCACTCCCCTCCCGGTGTCTGCGGATTCATTTGACAATGCCTCACGGTTTATGAATGGACGTGCTACAAGCAGGTGGGGGGAAAATATTGGCGTGAATGGAGAGAAAATTGATTTCACATCACAGCATGGGCCTATGAAATTGGTCAATGCATTAGACAATGGAGTGTGAAACAGTACACAGTACAATGCTGAGCTTGTAGGTGAACACAGCAAAAAGGATCAATTTTCAGAATAATAACACTGCAGATTGAATAGGCATGGAATGATAATCATTATGTTTTTTTCTGAAAGGGACACATAATCTATAATCACCTATACAGTGTGAAGCAACACCTCCATCAGTCCTTAGGCAAGGTGTTCTTCATCAATGAGTTCTTATATGTCACTACAGTGTACTTACTATGGGTGTAATGGGTAGGTATAATATACTTTGTGTACATACATAACACTTCATAATATATTCCTGCATGAGAAAGACGGTGCATAGATTTATGAACCACTCATACTACTACTGTAGTAAGAACATTTTACATAAAGGGTGAGCAAGGACCTTGAATGTTTTTTTTGTTTTGTTGTCTGTGACATGATTTGAATGATTTGAAACCATTCAACTAATCAAGTGCGGTCAAAAAAGGATGTACCAAACAAGGCTATGGAGATCCTCCTATTGTATGAAACTGATGCCAGTCCACTTCTCTCAAGAGAAAAAACTTATTCCATCACTTTTTGGCAATCAAGACCCTCGAGATGTAAAAAGACAAGGTTGTATCCGTATTGATGAAAAAACCTTTTTATTAGATATTGCATATCTGTTTCGATAAAGCGTCTCACCCCCATGTCCATTTCTCAAGAGAGTTACGTGGAAGTCCTCTTTGAGTGCAAAAATATAACAACTGAGGTCACACTGTGCTTGTCGTGATAATGACCTTGTTCCCAGTGTTTGATGAACGATATCTACTGTGCTAAGAGTTCAAGTCAACAGAAGAGCTGGGACCGGAACATCCATTCATCATCACATCACAGGGGAATTTAGTCATCTCATTGACAGATTTACAGTCTTCACCCCTTTCTTTGGCCATGCTACTTGCTATTCACCTCTCCTTTCTCCTTCTTGACTTTTATGAATAAATTAGC